>NW_026652279.1:109872647-110027731 GCF_009828535.3 Hylobates moloch
CAGAGAAAAATTTGAAGATGGAGTGAATGAAATGATAAAGCCACAAACCAAAGAATGTCAGGAACTGGAAAAGGCAGACAACAGATTCTCACCTGGAGCAACTGGAGGGAGGACAGCTCTGCCAGTACCTTGATTTCTGCCTGGTGATGCTGATTTAGGACTTCTTGCCTCCAGAACTGTGAGAGAATAAATTTCAGTTGTTTTAAGCCACAAAATTTGTGATAATTTGTTAGAGCAGCCATAGGAATCCTAACACAACGCCAATCAACAATATATTTTATTATTGGGAGGTTTAAGAATCATGCATCTGGGGTCTTCTGGATCCCTATCTGTCTTCCAATTCTGACCTAATGGCACCATTACAAGTCAATCCCACTGTAGACTGTATAAAGGAAGCCACTCTGCAACAGCTTTCAACACATGTTATCAGTCATATTGAGTAATTTCTCAAGGAGGCTCAATAATATCTAGACCAGCAGGCATTTCCACCCACTGCTCTACTAATGCCATATAGGTTGGTTTCTTCCTCTCAAATTCTCTGATCTCTCAGCTAACTATAGGCTTTAGCAGTGCCCTGTGTGATGACAGCAGGGTTTTGGATATAGTAAGTAGGAACCACTTTTGGTATCTAATAGGAAACAAAAGGAACTGTGGAATTGACCCATTGGTAAAGTGAGATTGCCTTCAAACCCACAAGAAAACTCTGCTAGCTTCCTAAATAAAATTTGCTTTCATTTTCAAACTAAGAAGAATATAGAAATGCCCCAGTTTCAATAAAACCTGAGTTGAACACAACTTCCTGCCTATAAAATGCCAATCAAATGAAAGGTGAAGGTGGAATGTGGCTATACAGGGATGACATGCCATTCCTCTGCTTACACTGGACACGGCATCTTTGTGTCTAGGTCACTCTAGAACCAGCTGGGGGCCTAGGGGCACTGGAGATAGATGCAAGGGCTTTACTGTTGTTCAACCACTTTTTAAAAATGGTTTGTTTTGTTTTGTTTTGTTTTGAAAACCAGGAAAGCAGTCTGCCTTTCCAAGGTCATTAGCTCCATCACAGTCCTCTTCCTTTCACAACCATATTGTTTTGTTTTCTCTAACCTGGAAGACGACTCAACCACAAATGTAATGTTTATCTTTCAAAATAGCAGCTGAAAAAAAAGTACAGGATGTGTGAGACTAAAAACACTCTTTTGGCTTCCTCTACTTTTTCTGTGACTTTCCTTGGGTTCCTCCCTGAGGGAGAGCCTGCTATATATAAGTAATGTTCTTCGTTTGGCTTAGTGGTGCCCTAAATGAGAGCAGCATCACCTCAGGAACACAACCTTGTCTGCTCTGTATCTGTTGGCGGGCACGGGGTGAACTGCAGTTTAGCAATGATTTCTCACCACCTTGTCTTCCTCATTATTTAATGACTCCAAGTGTATGCATCTTGACTTCTCTCCACAGTTGTTTGAAAATACCATTTGACCATGGACACCAGAGCTTCTGAAACACTGGCTTTCCCTTCGGTACTCTATAAGAAAAACTTCTTAGAAATCTGTCTTCAACCAACTGAGCTGTTTATTTTCTTCTTGGGTGCATTCCATTAGACAACAGGATTTATTAGTTCAAATTCCTGTTTCACAGAACGACTTGTTCTTAATGGCATGTGTCCTTTCTTCTACTTCCCATACCCCACGCCCTCTCTGCCCAATTTCTCTCTTCCTTTATGTCTGTATCTTTGCACAGTCTTCTGCAACCACCCACTTACTTGCCATTAACAAGGAACCTTTTTCATCTCCATGATGATGAATGTGATTTTTATAAAGTGCATAGGTAATGTGGCAAAAGGTTTTTAAACACTGAATTGAATTGCTTTTGATTAAATACCATTAAGACTCCTTGTTTGCAGTATATATGTGTTTGTTTCTGTTATACACAGTCCAATTCTTCATAAAACTAACGCTGGGGACCTGGCATGGTGGCTCACGCCTGTAATCCCAGCACTTTGGGAGGCAGAGGCGGGCGGATCACCTGAGGTCAGGAGTCTGAGCCTGGCCTATAACATGGTGAAACCCTGTCTCTGCTAAAACTACAGAAATTAGCCAGGTGTGGTGGTGAGTGCCTGTGATCCCAGCTACTCGGGAGGCTGAGGCAGGAGAATCACTTGAATCCGGGAGGCGGAGGTTGCAGTGAGCCGAGATCGCGTCACCATACTCCAGCCTGGGCAATAGAGTAAGGCTCCATCAGCCTCAAAACAAAAAACAAAAAACAACAAAATTAGCGCTGGGATCTCAGAATGATAGTTGTGCAATTTCTTAGTAATGACTATAACACAATGTTTTATTATGCCTCCAAGGGTATCCTTTTTCCTTGCAAAACGTAGTTAGTTTCACTTTCAGAAAGAGATGAATATCAAAGTTTAAAAATGAATCAAGCCAAAAAAAGGGAAAAACTAGTTAAGATACATATGAAACAGCAGGCTCCCTCAATAGTATGACCCATAGTGCTAAAGACAAAGGCATTAAAAGAGTCAAGTGTGACAAATGCTAACAGTGCATAGCTACACTGATGTATTATTCCCCTCATTTAGTGACTCACTGGACTTTAACTGAGACTAGACTACTTGAAGAAGTTCCTGACTATATGGGTATTTCTTGAACCACTAGCAATTTTTGTTTCTTTTGTGTTGAGTAGAGGTTTATTTGCAGATCCATGTAATTTTATTCTCTTAGGGAATGTCTTATTGTGTTTCTTCCTGTAATCCTTCTATGCCTAAAAAATGGCCCCCTGAGCGTTTAGAAAGGGAAAGGAGGTACTGACTATTTTCTATTCCTTAGCTGTTCTCACTGGTGAAACCAAAAGCAGACTACTTCCTTAGTATATCTTTTAGCATCTGATCAGATTCTCTTTTATAATTTTTTTTCCCCTCTGTGTGTGGTCTCTTAAAGCAAATGGCAGTTAAACATGCTATTTCTGCTTTAGGTCACACACTTTCTCTAAGACGGAATTTACAGGCCTTTTACGCTATGTGATCAACCAAACCCAAGAATATCCTAAGGAGAAACTTCCATGTTTCTCCCTACATATAAATATACTATATTATGTATAATATTGTATACTTAACATGCTGAATTTCCCTTGGTCTTCCAAAGATATATCTTGACACTGTGCTTATTTTTATCTGTCTAAAACCTCCTCTAAGGAAAACTTTAAAAATTCAAAAAGGAGTTTTTATGTAAATATTTGTATCTTTGTTCTCTGGAATTTTAGTAAATCAAACCCTTCCTCCCTTTTCTGAATATAAGCCAGAGGAAAAGTAGATGAAAGATTATACAGAAACAGTCTTTTTAGATGCCTTCTCACTCAAAGTACAAATTTCTCTTGGGTATATGTTCTCACTGTAATTCAATGATTCCAAGCACAAGGAAGTTGATTATACCAGATTCAAAGTAAAAATCTTCCCAGCACTTTGGGAGGCCAAGGTGGGTGGATCACCTGAGGTCAGGAGTTTAAGACCAGCCTGACCAACATGGTGAAACCCTGTCTTTACTGAAAATACAAAAAATTAGCTGGGCGTGGTGGTGCACACCTGTAGTCCCAGCTATTTGGGAGGCTGAGGCAGGAGAATCACTTGAACTCAGGTGGCAGAGGTTGCAGTGAGCTGAGTTCGTGCCACTGTAGTCCAGCCTTGGCAACAAGAGCAAGACGCCATCTAAAACAAACAAACAAACAAACAAAGTAAAAATCCAAGTAGATTTCTCTTGTTTTGGTGGGTTTGTTTGCATTTCTCATATTCTTTTTTTTTTTTTTTGAGATGGAGTCTCGCTCTGCCGACCAGGCTGGAGTGCAGTGGTGCAATCTCAGCTCACTGCAACTTCCGCCTCCTGGGTTCAAGCGATTCTCCTTTCTCAGCCTCCCAAGTAGCTTTGACTACAGGTGTGCACCACCATGCCCAGCTAATTTTTATATTTTTAGTAGAGACGGGGTTTCACCATATCAGCTAGGCTGGTTTCAACTCCTGACCTCGTGATCTGCCCATCTCGGCCTCCCAAAAAAGTGCTGGGATTACAGGCATGAGCCACCGCTCCTGGCCCATGCATTTCTCATATTCTTTCACGAGTTGGTTAAATTAACCTGGAACCCAGGCAGATTTGGGAATAAAATAATCCCCTTTGTATTGAATTGTGCTGTAGGAAGCCATCCGTAATGGGAGGGGTCTCAAACATACTTCTTTCAGGCCTCATTTGGTTCCAGGCATGGGTCACCCAGCACAGTTCATTTCATATACTTTCATCCCACCTGGAGCTCCTTTGGTTATAACCTCCCAATTTGCTTTACAGCTATCACTTCACTAAGGGGACACATTTGTTTAATAGTCTCTTCTTCAACATCAAAACAAATCTTCAGAAATTTTAAAACAGGAAGTATTGGGGCAGAACCCAAGAGAACAAATTCATCGCATCAACCCAAAGATCTTGCAGTTTTCACCAAGTTTGAGAGATGTACCTTTCAAGTACAAGCACTACCCCCGCATTCCCTAGGAAATGATTCAAGGAGTCTGGACAACACAGACTCACTGTGCCAGTCACTTCTAAGGGTCTGTCAATAACTCATTGTAAGGCCTTTCCCAGTCTGTGTGTCTACTAAGGGCTGGGAATATGGGGGATGGGTTTAACTAGGCATAGTCTATCATGGTGGACTAGGAAATGATCCCAGAGTTAATAGAAAACAGTCTCCTCAACAGTATCTATGGCTAGGTTGCATACCACCCAGAAGCCAGGAAGACTAAATGTGGGATAAAGCTGTTACTGTTTAAATCCCATTAATTATGTTGCTTTATGAATGTTTTTCTTGCTTAATAACTATTGCCAGATGCAATGTGTCTTGGGGTCTCAAGTTGGAAAGATCACTTTAGTGTCTGACCACGTATAGCTGCCATTGACCACAGCTCTTCTGGAGATAAAAATAGTTCAAGTTTTCCTTGATTTTTTCGGTATTTTTGTTAAATGATCGTAAGAAAAGTAATTCTGCTGTGGCTCAAAAAAAAAACAACAAAAAAAAGAAGTCTGTCTAAATAAGCATGACCTTCCCATTAGACTGGGTTGCAATCTGTCCTTGGACTAGGCAGAAAAAGAACTATCAGAAGTCATCTTAAATGTTTTTTGTTTGTTTTGTTTTTTTTCCAGTTCTTTGATTCTATTAGCTAGAACACTGTTTGAACACAAGGCAAAGTCTTCTGGCTATTAAATCTGAGAAGATGAGACTTCAAATTTATGGTTTTCAGAAATTTGAGTTTCCCATGCCAGCCAAGTTTGTTTTTTGATTTCCTGCCCAGCACTTTTTTTTTCCTATTTTGACTTAGATTTAAATTGCACATATGCCTTAGATATAATAAGTATTTACAAAATACAGTCATCCCTCAGTATCCATGAGGGACTGGTTCCAGGACTCCCCTCAGATACCAAAATTCACAGACGCTCAAGTCCCTTATATAAAATGGCATAGTATTTGCCTATAACCTACACACATCCTCCTATATACTTTAAATTATCTCTAGATTACTTACAATACAAAATACAATGTAACTGTTATATAAATTGTTATACTGTATTGTTTAGAAAACCACAACAAGAAAAAAGGTGTGTACATGTTCAGCACAGGCACACCATCCTTTTTTTTTTTTTTTTTTTTAATATTTTTGACCCCTGGTTGGTTGAATCCATGGATGCAAAACCCACAGATACAGAATACATAGATATGGAGTGCCAACTGTCTAAGACATAACATACAAAAATATTTAAAGATGTGGTATATCATGTATATATTTAAAGATGTGGTATATCATATAATCATGGTTAGTCTCTGTCAGTCTTTCTCATAAAGGTTTTGGGCAAAATTTTAAAGTTGGTTAACAATTAGATTTATCAAATATTTCCAGGAAATAATGTACCTTTTCATATGTTCCACTTATGAAAGCATCCACACTTTAAGAGATATTTTCAGAGTTTAGGTTAAGTGATAACCTTCTCTTTTTTCATTAAAGTGCCATAATGTTAAATAATTCATAGCAACTCACATAAAGTTACCATGGCTTTTGTCCCAGCCCCGGGGAAAAGGTTAAAAAAGAAAAAGAAAAAAAAATTTAGGGATCACATGAGGACTTTAAATTAGATCTTGGGGTAATTGATACATCTTTAAAAATCAAGATTAGATGGAGTCTGCCTTCAGGAACCTTTATGTGTCCTACTACATAAATGTCAGGTTTATCTCATTTTAGAAAAATGGGGGAAAAAGAAAATGGTACTTTGGAAATTTGATCAAGCATCTAAGAAACCCACTGAAAGAAATTTCTTCTTACTAACTTCATATTCCTCTTTTGTTATAACAAAATTTGCTACATGCTTTCTCTATCTTAATTAGAGTAATGATTTTGATAAAGATAATAAGCAAGGCAGATTCCTACACTAAACGCTGGACAGAACAGAGTGGAGAGAGTACATGGGAGATACAAGGTTGGCTTGGTGGGATGTCACCAGGCAGGTTATGGAGGGCCTTAAGAAACATACAGAGGAGTTTAGATTGCACACACACCCACGCACGCACACCCCCGCCACATATTTATTATAAATGCAATCATGATAAATATTAGTGTCTCCTCCTACAATCCATGTTGTTAAAACAATGGCTATGACAACATCAATGCCTTTATGCCATTTGCCTGGAAGTTCAAAGCCTTCCTGGATGAAGCCCAGTAGGACACTTGGTAAGGTTCAACCAAAGGAGGACAGACTTTTACAATGTTCTGCCAGCCTTGGTGCATATGTCTTTTACGTCACTTGACTTACAAACACAAGTACTGTTTATTAGACATTGTTATTAGTAATGCTGGATTTATTTAGTATTCTTTCTTCCAACATAAATAAAAGGGCATTAGAATCTTATCTCATTTATCCTCATAAAAAAGTAGAGAAGCTATTTGAACTTCTCTTTCTGCTTCTGGTGTTTCCTCCTTCCCACTCACTCAGAAAGCCAGATCAATCTTTATAGAGTAGCCTTTTATTTTAAAAACTGATATTTGCATGGCTGGGTGCAGTGGCTCACGACTGTCTGTAATCCCAGCACTTTGGGAGGCCAAGGTGGGCAGATCACTTGAGGTCAGGTGTTTGAGACTAGCCTGGCCAATATGGTGAAACCTCATCTCTACTGAAAACACAAAAATGAGCCGGCATGGTAGCGCACACCTGTAATCCCAGCTACTCGGGAGGCTGAGGCTGGAGAATCGCTTGAACCCAGGAGGCAGAGGCTGCAGTGAGCCGAGATCACAACACTACACTCCAGCCTGGGCGACAGTGCGAGACTCCGTCTCAAAACATAAATAAATAAAGTAAAAAACAACAACTGATGTTTGCAGAAACTTTCCACAGTCCCTTTGAGGGTAAAGTCCATACTACTAATTCTAACAGGACATGCAGCTTTATCACTCCATTGCCCATCCAGCTGTGTTCCCCACAATTACTCAGCATACACCCTCAGCCTGCGTGGGGCTTCTCTCCTCTTGCCTCAGTCCTCTTTCCTGGTCTCAGTTCTCTTCTTCATGCTCTTCCCCCCACTCAGGCTCTTCTTCCATTTCCTTTGTCTTCGCCGAAACCCTTTCCATTTCTCCAACCAAAATTTTGTCTCTTCTGTGAAACCTTACCAGGCTGCTCCAGCTCATTTTAGACTCCAATATCATGCTATAAACAGTTGGTTTATTTGCAGAGTATTACCAATGAAAATATGAAGCACGGTGAGGTTCAGACAAGACAAGGGTCTGAGTCTTCTGAGTGGGTTCTATCCATTCGACCACCAACCTTTGTGCATTTCTCTCTCTTTCATTTCAATAAACATTATATTTTGAGTACCTTCAGGTTCCCAGCAAAATTGAGCAAGAAAGTATAGAGAGTTTCCATATACCCCGTCTCCACACACATACAACCTCCCCAACTGTCTACAGCCCCCACCAGGCTCATACACTTGTTAAATCAATGAACCTACATTGATACATTCTATGGATTTTGACAAATGGATAATGGCATGTATCCACCATTGTAGTATCATGCAGAACAGTTTCACTGTCCTAAAAATCCTCCCTGCTCCTCCTAATCATCCCTTCCTCCCTTGCCACTAACCCTGATCATTTTACTGATTAGTGGTAACCAGTGATCTTTTTACTGTTCCTATAGTTATGCCTTTTCCAAAATGTCATACAGTTGGAATTATACAGTATGTAGCCTTTTCAGTCTGGCTTCTTTGACCTAATGTCTTTACATTTCCTCCATGTCTTTGTGGTTTGATGGTTCATTTCTTTTCAGTGCTGAATAATATTTCATTATCTGGATGTACCACAGTTTATCCATTTATCTACTGAAGGATATCTTGGTTGCTTTAACATTTTGGTAATAATGAATAAAGCAGCTATAAACATATATATGCAGCATTTTTTGGTGGACATAAGTTTTCAACTCCTTGGGGTAAATACCAAGGAGCATAATTGTTGGATCTTATGGTAAGAGTGTGTTTAGTTTTGTAAGAAACTGCGGCTGTACTATTTTCCATTTCCATCAGTGATGAATGAGAGTTCCTGTTGCCCAGCATCCTCATCAGTAATTGGTGTGGTCGCTGTTGCCAATTTTGGCCATTTTAATAGGTGTTCAGGGTATTTCATTGTAGTTTTAATTTGCAATTCCCTAATGATACAGTTAAAGATAGATGTGGAGTATCTTTTCATATGCTTAATTGCCATCTGTGTATGTTCTTTGGTAAGGGGTCTCTTCAGAACGTTTGCCCATTTTTTAGAAATGTGGTTATTGCAACTAGGGAACTGGATTTTTTGTTTTATTTAATTTTGATTTGTATTTATTTATTTGTTTATTTTTAGGGACTCCTGTGCTCAAGTGATCTTCCTGCTTCAGCCCTCCAAGTAGCTGGGACTATATAGCATGCACCACTATACCCTGTTAAGAAAAATAATTTTTTAAAATAGAGATGGGGTCTTGTTATGTTGCCCAGGCTGGAGTGCAGGGACTATTCAGAGGTACCATCATAATGCACTGCAACCTTGAACTACTGGACTCAAGCAATCCTCCCGCCTCAGCTTCCTGAGTAGCTGGGACTATAGGCTTGTGACACCGCACTTGGCTTGGTGGCCTATTTTTTAATGAGGTGGTTTGTTTTCTTATTGTTGAGTTTAAAGAGTTATTTGTGTATTTTAGATTCAAGTCTTTCATCAGATACATCTTTTGCAAATATTTTCTCCTAGTCTGTGGCTTGTCTTGCCATTCTTTTGATTTCACTCTTTTTATGGTTTGTGTTTCTCTTTTCCATCTTTTTCCTCCCTTTCTCTCTCTCTTTTTTTTTTTTAGACAGAGTTTCGCTCTTGTTGTCCAGGCTAGAGTGCAATGGCGCAATCTTGGCTCACCGAAACCTCTGCCCCCTGGATTCAAGCAATTCTCCTACCTCAGCCTTCCGAGTAGCTGGAATTACAGGCATGTGCCACCATGCCTGGCTAATTTTTGTATTTTTGGTATTTTTTTTTTTTTTTTGAGGCGAAATCTGGCTCTGTTGCCCAGACTGGAATGCAGTGGTGTGATCTTGGCTCACTGCAAGCTCCGCCTCCCAGGTTCACGCCATTCTCCTGCCTCAGCCTCCCAAGTGGCTGGGACTACAGGCGCCCACCACCACACCTGGCTAATTTTTTGTATTTTTTTTTTTTAGTAGAGACGGGGTTCCACCGTGTTAGCCAGGATGGTCTCGATCTCCTGACCTTGTGATCCGCCTGCCTCGGCCTCCTAAAGTGCTGGGATTACAGGCGTGAGCCACCGCAACTGGTCAATTTTTTGTATTTTTAGTACAGTCGGGGTTTCTCCATTTTGGTCAGGCTGGTCTCGAACTCCCGACCTCAGGTGATCTGCCTGCCTCGGCCTCCCAAAGTGGTGGGATTACAGGCGTGACCCACCGCGCCCGGCTTCTCCCTCTCTTTCATCAGTGCAGAGCATATCCAGTCTTTCCACAAAGCAAAATAAAAATCCCAAGTGCCACAGCCAGTCAAATCAAAAGAGATCTGCATTTGTTATTAGGATAATTCCTAAAGGGTCTCGGGATATTATAGAGCCCAAGATTTGAAAAAGAAAAAAAAACGAATCTGCTAGTTCAAGAAAAATAATGATAAATTATTTTAAAATTACATTAAAATAATTTATATAAAATAAATTAAAATAATTGAAAAGCATATATAATATTGAAATAGGAAGTCGGTAAGAAAAATAAACAGTGCTTAAGTCTCCGAAGAGGTCAGTCAAAGCCTTCACCTCTCACCTAGAAGAAATACTTCTTTTATGAAAGTTCAGACAAAGCTACAAGATGCCCAGCTAAACTCACACATTGGGTTAAGAGAAGAGGCAACAGGAGCACATTTCAAAGGGCATATTCAGTGACATTGTTTCACCAAGGACCCTATATTTGTGAAAAATAAAATAAAATAAAGTTTTCCAATCATTCTGTAAAACCACAAGAAATTTCTCTGAATAAGGAATTGTTTCCTTGAGAAAGAACAGACAGAATAGAGATGTAAACAACCTAAAAAGAAAAAAAAAATCCCTGTTGAAGCACATCACACAAATCTATTAATAAAATATTTTAGAATTCAGTTCCCCACTTCCATTTTTTCCTCCCTCCTTTGGTAAGCATAAAAACAAACATGGTTGCTGGTGGTATGCAGAGCTGGAATCAGATTCATCTTGCTCTCTCAAAATTAACGTCAAAAAGGAAAACAAAGGTCCTCTAAGACACCCTTTACATTTGGTAGTTAATAGTAACTTATGTTTTTAACTTTCTTTTGTTGAGTCATGGACTCTCCTCCTCCCTCGCTCCTAAGTTTTCAGGGTCAACGGGCAACCTTTTCTAAATCACAAGACTGGATTTGCTATGTTTGGTCTTGCTCCAGCGTCTTTATTATCCCTGCTGTTGTGCACTACACAGTTCTGTAGACACATGAGATAAAATGGAGAAACAAAACCAGGAGATTATTCCCAGACCGGTTGCCAACTGATTTTAAACTGTTGCTCGCTGCAAGTACACAAAATAATGAATGGTCTTTTATTCATGAATCTTTCAAAATAGAAATCCTGGGGCACGAGAGGATTTCTAGTTCTGTCACCTCATTTGTTCATCCTTTGCCTCAGCTTCCTAGTCTGTTCAGTAGTGTTGTTCATGAAGAATTTTGTTTTATTTTCTTCTGTAATTCTTTTTTTTCCCCCGGAGTATAATGACAGCCAGATTCTTCTCTATCATCTACTGCAAAATGCCTTGAGTATTTTTCTACCATCTTATTTTAACATAGAATGAAGTAGGAAGGATGCACATATAATTATTTATAATCCTCCAGATCTTGCTTCCAGAAATACTTAGTCTTCAACTGTAATGTCTCAGGAAACCTATTAAACTAGGGAGCTGGAAGCAGTCATTAACTTTGAGGAATTAGATAACATTAGATACTATGAAAGGCCAGTCCATAGAGTCAACCTCACAGAGCTGATGCCTGGACAAGGGAGACCCAGGAGTTTAAATAAGTTGCTGCAAGTATGGTTAGCTACTGTTAAAACTCACCAGAACTGGAACCTAACTCATCCTCCCCTCGGTTGAGCAGATTTCATTTTGACAGGAATTTCTGAATACCCAAAGCAAACTCAAAGTCTGGCCTGGGTTTCTATCTCAGCCCAGGATGTTTCTGGAATACATGAACAGAAGGATTTGGAGATCTTGGGCTGTTTCCCAGGGACTTATGATCTGACATTCTATGGAGATACCCAACTCCCTCCTTGAGCAGGGTCAAATCCCCAAAGATCTCAGACTCAACCCACTTTTTTCAGGGTTGGCCCAAGGCAGAGCTGACACAGCTGTAACATTCTAGAGCACACCCACAACTCTGGATGAACCAGGACAGAATGGGGTGGAAGAAGGATACAAGATAACCCATTTGTCCAAGGAGGCCGTCTGTTGACACAGTAATGAATGCAGTAACGACGGGAGCCAGTATTCTACCTCGCATTAGTTGTAAATGAAACGTCTTCAAAACATGAGAATTTTGCATTATCCTTAATTATTTTTCATTTTGCAGAAAAATAAAGGGACTCATCATCGAGTACTTTACCTTGAGTCACAAATCAGCCAAGCGTGCATGTGGTTTTTTTCCAAGTACGCACAAGAGTGGAACATTTCGTTTTACGAGTGTGAAATGTTTGAAATACAAATCTGCCAAGAGGCTTCCTCCACATTGGTCTGAGACTAGGCAGAACAGGCCCTGACCTCCCGAGAGACGGAAGGAAGACCAGGCAGGTCTGAGCCAGGTAAACGCCCTTGGGTGAGGTCCGTGAAAGATAAAGTCAGATCTCAAGGACAGAGAGCTTTAAATATGTTTGTGCTCCACTGAGTCGGTTCCCTAATAAGTGAGAAAATGAAGATGTGGATGCACAAAAATTCCATAGCCTTTAGGCTCGCGGTGGGGACAGAGGACAGAGAAGCGGCGGTCTGCTGCTGCCGAAGGTTAGTCCCTCGTACCCGGCGAACTCAGGAAAGTTCACTCGATTTTGCTACAAACCTGCAGCACTGGGCCTGAAGGTAACCTGGTTGGGAGCGAATTCAGAACTGGAAATTCCAGGCGGCCTAGAGTGACGCCCATCCCTCTCCCAGGCGCGCCGGGATCCAGCGCCCAGCTGCGGGGCGAGGACAGGGTCCTGCGCAGCGCCCCGCCCCGCCCCGCCCCCGGCCGCTGGCCCCGCCCCCGCCCCGCCTCCCAGGGGATGCGCGAGCCGTCTCCGCCCTCGCGCGGGAGCTGGGAGGCTGCGAGATCCCTACCGCAGTAGCCGCCTCTGCCGCCGCGGAGCCTCCCGAACCTCTTAAGCCGCCCGGAGCCGCTCCCGGAGCCCGGCCGTAGAGGCTGCAATCGCAGCAGGGAGCCTGCAGCCCGCGCCCCGAGCCCGCCGCCGCCCTTCGAGGGCGCCTCAGGCCGCGCCATGGTGAAGGTGACGTTCAACTCCGCTCTGGCCCAGAAGGAGGCCAAGAAGGACGAGCCCAAGAGCGGCGAGGAGGCGCTCATCATCCCCCCCGACGCCGTCGCGGTGGACTGCAAGGTCCGAGCCCGGGGAGGTCGGGGAAGCCGGTGCTGGGCCCGGCCGGGGAGGGCTGCGCGGGCTGGAGCGGCAGTGCGCCCCGAGGTGGCGGGCGCGGGGCTCGCGCCGCGGGGACAAGTACCCGAGAGAGCCCGCCGCTCCCCTTTCCTGTGGGTCCGCAGCTCCTTTGTAAGGAAGTGCGTGTGCTGGAAGCGGTGCCTGACGCGGGGTCGGGGGCTTGGGAGGCCTGGAGAGGGAACGATTGGCTAATTGTGCCGAATTCCCGGTCGTTTGTGCAGTCCGGGGAGCTTGCGTGCAGCCGGGACTTGGCTCGTTCGATCTGGGGACCGGCAGCGACAGGCACAACAACAACAACCGAGTTTGGCACTTCCTTCCCAGTATAAATAATGTACCTAAAATGGCTGACATCATTACAAGCCTAAACCTCTGTTGTTTCCCACTTTCGTTTCTAGGCTTGAACAGCACTTGGACTAAGTCCAGCAACTGTAAGCGTCTTAATTTTAAAAGCGTTTCTTTACCTCCTTTTTCCACGGCCCTTCGGTAGTGGCAGGTGAACTTCACCTGGAGAGGGGACGAAGGGACAGTCCGCCCGAAGCAGGTTTGGGCTGTCTCTTACCATTACTGGTAAAGGCCAGTAATGACTATGTGGATGTTAGTGAAAAACCAATTGTTGGCATTTAAATTATATCAGCGTCTTTGTGAGGACTCCTGCTGTGTGAAACTAAACATGAGAAATTTGCCCCCGGGTCCCTAATAAAATTCTCCTTCATTTTACAAAATCTCCCATTAATCCTAGGAAAATTCATGAAGTGGGGCTGTTACTGTGTTGACTTTTAGTAGGTTACGATCATATTTACTTAAATATGAGTGTAATTGTCTCATAAGTTAAAAAAGCCCACAGCCTCTTAACCAGATCCTTTTTAGGCTGCAAAAATTAGAAATTAACTGTAAAGTTATGTTGCTTATCTAATTTTTTTGTTGTTGTTAGCATTTTTCAAGACCTATTATCAGTAGGGTAAATTTAATTTTAACTTAAAAAAAATTGGTGTGCTACGTATGAATAATAGGAGTTTTTATATGGACGAATGAAAATTATTACTGAAAAATAGGCCACTAATATACTGTAAAAAATTCACAATATAATGGTAATCTAGACATTATATTATAATTTATTATATTCTGAATATAATCTATCTTCAGAATATAATGGTAATCTTACTTTCTGGAAATGTTCTGATAAAAACAGACACGTCAGAGGTTGATTTCTAAATGACTTGCCTTGCCTTGAAATAGGAACAGTGAACTGATTCCCTAAAAGGATTAAAGGTTTTGGTTTTCGTATTGGTATTGTTTTCCTGAAGCCATTGCAAACAATCTTGGTCTTTAAAGAAAATGTTTGGAATGCACAGATGAAAATTGCAGTAGCAAATTATTATCTTAGCTCTTTGTTTATCTAACATTCATTGTACCTAAAATAGATTGACAGTCAAGTATCCAGTCACAACAATCTCAAATATATGTAGTCTTAATGCTACCACATATATATATATATATATATACATTTAAAAATCCTATTAACAAATATAACTGCTCTCATTTAGAAAGAGAGAGTGAGCGCGCATTGGATGATGTCACCTCAGACAGCTTTTCTCTGTTCCGCTGTAGTGGAGATTTGAAACTCTGGACAAACATCAGAATTACATTTGCTGAGCACCATTAAATCTGACTTCTGACAATTTTTGTCATTTCTGAAATAGTGACTCTGCCAGATTCTCAAAATTGCTCACGAGTTCACCATATTTAAATTTTGTGGTCATTGCAGCTATAAGTAATCATTGGTAGCTCCGTGCTTTGTTTTCCGTTTTTTATTTTCTCAGATCCTCCATATCCAAAGAAAAATACTATTGGGACTAAAGAGTGAGGGCCAGAGTCTTCTTTGTAAACCACCCAGCAGTCACGGATGAGTTGGTAGATAGAAAATGACTAATTCTTTTTCCAGCTATAAGCTGAAAGACTTCTTTAGGGGATGACAAAATATTTCTCTGCATTAAAAGTAGAATCCTTATAATCAGTCAGTCTCTTGACGGGAAAAGGAAAACCTTAATGACAGACTTTTGTGAAAGAAGTTCTGATCTCTTCATTTCAGAGCTTGGGCAGTGATTACATAATGTTCTCTGGCTCCTTGCGGGTGGCTCTGTGGCAGCCACCTTGTCTGACTGCCTGGACTGGGAACAGAATCAGCCTTAATGTGTTTTGCCGAGGGCATTTCCTTTGCCTGGTTGGTTGAAAGAATCAAACCAAGCTAGTTAATGGCCTAGAACTCCTGAACAAGAATTTTTCTTATCTTTAACCCTCCTAGATCACAATATCCCGCAGACCAGTGTTTTCCAAAATGTGCTCATAGGGACCACCTGCTCTGGTTTTAAAATGCAGATTCTGTTACCTTATGCCACAAGAATTCTGATCACGCTAATCAGCTGGCTTATATAACATGCATTCCAGTACTTTTACATTGCTCCTGTCTTTCTGTTTTTTTTCTTCTGCAGGGTGAGAACTCTCCAGAAACAGTTCTATTACCCCATTTTTCAGTCTTATCTTTTCAGCAGCTATTAATCCTAACAGCCATTTCTATTGATTGTTTTATCTCAACTAGCTTGCTGTTTATTCTTTTCCTGCATTTTCCCCTTGTTTTCACCTTCCTCCTCTCCTAGTAGGCATAAAGCTCTTAGAGCTATAGAGACAGCAAAGTTGGGATGTATTTTGGGTAGCAAAAGTGAATTTGAAATTATTTACATGTTTTATGCTATAGGCAACAATTCATTTATTTTTGTGTCAATACTTTGAACCTTGGGAAATTGTTGTATATTTGCAAATAACAAAATACTTGATGTACTGTATCAGAAGTCCCAGTTTTGTCATTACATAACTGCTTGATCTTGGGCTTAAATTTTTAGGTTTTCTGTCTGTAAGATGAGAGGGTAGGACCAGATGGCCTGTAAGGATTCTTCCAGTTTCAACAATCTATGAAGATGCTAGGATTACATAATTATATTTGGCAGACATTGTTTTAATTGTGAAAAATAACAACTACCTCCTCACTCTAACCAGACTATTCCCTTTCTTCCTTTTGGTGTTTAACATGTTACATTCTTCCCTCATATCAAGTAGCAGTGGGTCAAAGAGAAAGGAGATAGGTAGAGGTATTATGTAATAAAGCACATTGTCACTTTTGTTTACCTCACAGTGAACAGTGAAGTTGTTAGCACCTCTTTGTTGCAATGCCTGCTTATGAAACCCCTTTTCCAGTATCAGGCCACAGAATAGCTTAAGCTTGCTTCATATGTATCCCTGCAAGTTGTTTTGCTGACAAATAGTGTTGCTTTCTCTCTACCCCACTTTGTAGATGTTCTTTAAAAGGAGAGAGAAAAGTAAAGTGCTGATATATATAGGAGAGAAAATAGTGGCAGGGTGAGCGCATGAGAGAAAGTGAAGGCCGACTAACCAAGTATAAGTTTTGAGTTACCCATGACAAATGGCTGTTTAGACCCTGGTTCTTTACCCTTTCTGGTTTTCCCTATTCACACAATCAAGACTGAAGGTTTTGATAATTAAGCTTTTCGTTTGTGGTGGTGGTTTTGTTTGTGTGTTTTCGGGGGAGTGAGGAGAAGGGACATAAAATGCATGGCTGGCCATTTACTGTAATGTTGATATAATGCTCTCAAGGGATTGAGAGCCTGGTTCTCTTTAACCAAAGTGCATCTTATTACCTAGTTATGTAATTCCGTGTTTGCAGATATTGGCTAGTGAAACTTTTACATTACATTTTGGTTCTCTATGAGGGTATTAATATCTGAATGGAGGATTTAGTGCTGGGAAATAAATGAATTGCCTCTGTGCATCCCAAATGCCTTGGCAGGACCTCCTGTGTACACATCCCTGACATGGCACTGCTGTTGCATATTGGGTGTGCAAGGTTGCATATTGCATAGGATTGTAGTCTTCCCAACTAGACAGAAATGAGTATAATATACTTGGCATAATAAGCCTGAATGACCTCATGGAATTGAGCTCTGACATATGAAAAGTTTATGTGACTGGAAGTATTTTTTAAGCAGAAATATCTCAAATACATTTATGGTACAGGCCTATTTAAATTAACTTAGAATTTGACTTACAAGGTGTTTATTATGCATTACCAAAGCTTGACTTGTGTGTAAATGTACATAGAAAAATGTACTAAGTAGTCATTGGGGGAGATTTTATTTCTCTTAGTTTTATCATACCATAACTTAAATGTCTGGAGTGTCTTTTCAAAACCCACATTCTTTTTCCAAAAGGAAATACTACTTCCTGAATTCCTATTTTAACTAAAGCTTCTTGAACTGCTTTGTATGTCAGTGTCAGTAAAGGAAGATCCAGAAAAAAAAATCTTTTTGGGTTACCAGTGAAATCATCCTCTTAAATTTTTTGGCAAATGTGGCATTTTATTAGAGCTTAAAGACCAAAGGAAAAGAAATTAAGGACTTTAGACCATTACTGAAACCTGTTAAAGGATTTGACAATTCTGAATTTCTGAATGAGGTGATTTTTGCCTAAATGATATACAAAATATTAACACTGGAGCTGTGCTTCACAATGAAGGTCTTTTACAAAGTAGACAGTTGAAAGTTGAAAATTGGAAATTATAGGTATAACACTAAGGACATCATTTTTGAAAAATTTCCACTTAATTGTGATTATCCCTATTAATTAGTACTTACAACACATATTTTTAATAGCTTTAAGGAGATCTACAATACAACCTCATTTTATAAGTGTTACCAACAATTGAATGAACAAGATTATTTTAAATTATTGCGCATTCTTTAAGCTCTTTTATGAGAGGAAAAAAACTTTTTGCAGTATTTCTATAATTGTACTTGGGGAAAAATCAGGTAAGAATGAACGTAGACTTTTTATTCTTAAACAGAAAAGTTTGAATCTTGAGTTGTAGCGATGAGAAAATTACCCTTGTTTTTATGGTAGAGATATATTCTGCTTTTTCACTTAATGTTTTATCTTTCAGTACTGATAAGTTACGAGCAATAATTTTATGATGTTGAACTAACATAAATATGACAAAAGAGAAATAAAATTTGCACAACTTATATATAATACCACTTCTAAGTTAAATATCCTGGACATTTATTTGGGAAAGTGATACTAAATATGGTGGTGGATATTTTATACTTTGAAATTTTGAAATATTTGCATAAACCGTTTTTGGCATAGTTGAATTTCATACTTTAAAAAAAACAAGTTTGGTGGATTTTTGTATTTATTTGAATGATTAAGGCTCAAATTATTATTTTTTTTTTAGTGAAAGCAAGTTTATTAAGAAAGTAAAGGAGTAAAAGAATGGCACTGCATAGGCAGAGCAACCAAGGTGCAAATTATTTTTAAAAGTTGTTTGTTTTCAGAATGAGTTAAGGATAAAGCTTAAGTCTGAACTATTTTCTCTGCTTATATATGATTATAATGTTTTAAATTATTTTATATAAAAATTTAAAAAGATGCATTGCTAATTAAATCACTTGAATCTCTGCAATATCCAAAAGCAGACCCATTTTTATGCTGGGGAAAATGATTTTTGAGAGCCAGTCTATTTAGCTTTGCATTATCAGTTTTCAGTTTTTCATTTTATATAACTTTATCCAATTCATTTTTTCCTCCCTTTAATACTGGGACATAAAATTTCCTGTCTATCAGTTTTACCTAGGGCCGTGCTAGGCATGTTAAGCAGAGAAGGCAAATTCAGTGTCTCCTGGGCTGAAGCAGACGAATTGTTGAAGCCGGGCTTTTTGCATATGAAACAAGTAAGAATATTCTTGGTTTTCCTGCCAGGCGCAAGCCACCGCCTGTAATCCCAGCACTTTGGGATACTGAGGCTGGTGGATCACCTGAGGTCAGGAGTTTGAGATAAGCCTGGCCAACATAGCAAAACTCTTGTCTCTACTAAAACAAAAGTTAGCCGGGTGTGGTGGCATGCGCCTGTGATCCCAGCTTTTTGGGAGGCTGAAACAGGAGAATCGCTTGAACCTGGGAGATGGAGGCTGCAGTGAGCTGAGATTGTGCTATTGCGTTCCAGCCTGGGTGACAGAGCAAGACTCTGTCTCAAAAAACAAAAGAATATTCTTGGTTTTCGTTTTTAAAACATGAGTCCAGTGTTGCTCGATCCTCCAATTTTCAAAGGCAAGCTAAAAATCAGTACTATTTTAATTTATACAAGAATTTTAGCCCAAAACACTTAAGGCATGGGCCACTATTTTATAATCTCCTTTAAAGTGGAACACAGGACTGGCAAATTATAGCCTGTATCTTCAAATACTGCCTGCCTGCTGTTTTTCTGTAGCCCATGGGGTAAGAATGATTTTTATATTTTTTAATGGTTGGGAAAAATATCAAAGGAATGATATTTCTCCTTTTTGCCCTGTACCCTCACTGAATTGGTGGGGAGGGGCTGCTGCTATTCAGGAAGCAGTAGCACTAGCAGAATTCAGGTTATACAGTCATTCTTCAAAAGATTTAAGTTTTGTCTGTACCACTTACTGTGATACCTTGGGTAAGTTACTTCAGTTCTGTGTGTCTCAGTTTTTTCATCAGCAAAATAGGGAAAATAATAATGTGTAACAACAATAGCACAATGCCTGGAACAGAGTTAAAAATTAGTAGATTTCAGCTACTGTTATTTTTATTTTTTTGTTGTTGAGAAAGAGTCTCGCCCTGTCACCCAGGCAGGAATGCAATGGTGCGATCTCGGCTCACTGCAACCTCTGCCTCCCGGGTTCAAGTGATTCTCCTGCCTCAGCCTCCCAAGTAGCTGGGATTACAGGCGCCTGCCACCATGCCCGGCTAATTTTTTGTATTTTTAGTAGAGACGGGGGTTTCACCATGTTGGCCCGGTTGGTCTCGAACTCCTGACCTCTTGATCAGCTACTATTATTAAAGTCCCAGTTTTCTCTCCTCATCATTCTTGTTTTGGAATATTACTTCTTATATTACTGTTACTGCTTATCCTTGTCTCACATGTCAATAACAATATTGTTGGTACTTTTTTCACAGCTAGGCATTCTGGTAAAGATTCATTCCTGTAACATAAAAACCCTTAGGATTCAGTAACTGTACCCATTTCATTTAAAAATGTTATTTATTCATTGCATAATAGATGTTAATAGAATTTGAGTTTTACCAAAGTAATACTAAATTTTAATATGCAAATACATAGTCCTGCCCTATGTCAGAGGAACACTCTTTAAAAAAATCGTAGCATCATTGTATACAGTAAAATGCATAGATCATGAGTGTACAGTTAGATAATTTTAAGTCTATATACCTGGGCTCTGACTCCCAATCAAGCTGGAACATTGTCATCAACTCAGAAAGTTATCTCGTGTCCTTTTACAATTTGTTCTCCTTAGAGGTAACCACTATTCTAATTTTTCTCCCCATAGATTAATTCAAAGCAATCATATTAACTTATTAGCTTCTTATGGTCTTTTATTACCATGGTGACCACTAGACCCTCTTCTGCCTTTGTGCAATTTAGAAAAAGATCCCCTCACTGGTGGTTTGGAGAATAGAGCATCAATTGGATTCTAGACCTACTGATTCCCTTGGCCTGGCGTCCTTGTACTGGAAACAACCTGCCCAACCGTACATGGCAATCTTAACTCCATGTTTCTCATTTTTTGCCCCTGTGGGGCGTGGTGCGGCGGGCAACAGAGTCTTGCTCTGTCACCCAGGCTCGAGTGCAATGGCATGATCTCGGCTCACTGCAACCTCCGCCTCCCAGGTTCAAGTGATTCTCCTGCCTCAGCCTCCCGGGTAGCTGGGATTACAGGTGTCCGCCACCACTTCCAGCTAATTTTTGTATTTTTAGTAGAAACGGGGTTTCACCATGTTGACCAGGCTGGTCTGGAATTCTTGACCTCAAGTGATCCACCCACCTCAGCCTCTCAAAGTGCTGGGATTACAGGCTGAGCCACAGCACCTGGCCCTCCATGTTTCTCTTTTAACTCCCTATTTCTCTAAATCAGTGGTTGTTAAACATTTTGCTCTGAGAACCCCTTTATACTCTTAAAAATTGTTCAGGATCCCAAAGAGCTTTTGCTTTATATAGGTTATATATATTTCCAAACAACCAAAAAGATTTAAGAAGACTAACAGTAACATTGTTTTACATTTGGCAATGCCCTTTGCCGAATAGCTTAATAGAAGATAGCCGGATTTTCCTATCAGCTTCTTCATTCAGTCTGTTGTGATATGATACTTAGCTTCTGGAAAATTGCACTGTACAATTTTTATTGTATATAAACATTGCGAGAGAATGAAAGTGAAAATGACAGTTTTATTATTTAAACTAACACAGTCTTAGTTTTATTATGAAAAAAGTTTGACCTTGTGGACCCCCTGAAAGGGTGTGTTCCTGGACCACATTTGCAGAACATCTACTCTAAATATTTGCTTATACTGCTGTTTCATGGTTTGTTTTCATTTGTTTAATTTTTTGCAGTTTTAGATAATACCTGTTGATAATAGCTACATGGGAGGTGAATATTTAGCTTTTTCTGTGTATTTACCCACTGCACACATAATCTCTTCTCCTGTTGTAGCAATTTCTGGTTAAATTGATACTTAGTGTTTTTTATTATAATTAACGTAAACATTATTTACATTTGAGTATTGTAGTATACTTTTATTTTACTTCCTTTCTTGTATAACAACTTTTTATTTTCCCTGGATTTGATCATGCTTCTTGGGGCAGGAGAGAGGGTTCCTTAATTTTGTTTATACTTACTGCTCATTCATTCCTCAGACTCTGACAGCAGTATAATTGCCTTTCTGTATCTTCAAACTCACCAGGTAACTTACCAAGTTTCTTTCTTTCTTTCTTTCTTGTTTTTTTTTTTGGATGATTTCTTGCCCATCATTCATTAGTTTTCTAGTCCAGACTGGTTGCACTCATACAAATGTCCTGAGAGTCATAATCATCTTGGAAGAATTGCCTTTGTCTTCATCACATGCTAGATCTACAGTTTCATAAATCTGAAGAAAAAGATAAATTTTTAAAAAATCTTACGTGTCTGAGAATTGTTATTCCATCCTCATATTTGGTAATTTATCTGGGTGTTAAATTCTAGGTTAGCATTCATTTTTCTCTCAGCATTTTGATGGCATTGCTCCATTATCTTCTAATGTGATGCCATTCTGATTCCTTGTTTGTACATGACTTTTTTTCCCCCTTTGGTTGTCTACAGGCTGGAGATTTTCTCCTTATACTTTTTTTTTTTCTTTTTTCCTATGCTTTCAGCTTTCAACATTTTTATTGACATGACTTGTCTGCTGTCATTCATTTTCATTCTTTGTGGCTTAAGGTTTATTTGTTTTATCTCTTTACTGTCACTTTATTGAGCTTTCAGGAGGAAGTAAACAAACATTTAACTGGAAATCAATACTAGAACTTCAACTCAGCTATCTTGATAGCTTTTTAAAGATTTGTTAGAATATTTCCTTTTACATTAAAAATTGACTTAATGATAATTAATAATGGATAATAATGGAAACCATCTGAATTACCATTAGCATTAATTTAAGATCAGACAGGATAGTCTAGAAAGATTGATGAGGCATCCTCTGATCGTCCTCTTCAAAGTTCCAAGATTGTCTCCTTCATGAGGAATTTTAGAGGCAACTCATTACCAACTTCGTAGTTTTGCTTTGTGGCATTATTACTCCAACTAACTCTTATGAAGTTTCATTTTTGTGATTAATATTTTGCCTTTTTCATTTATGTTGAAATGCTTATGTGCTGGTGTGCCTTAGTTATTTTCCTTTATTGTTTTAGGTTCACATGTATATGATTTTAATACTTTTTGCTACCATCCTTTGTAATTTGTTGAACAACAGAGAAAAGCCCTATTGATTTTGACAACATATTAAAAGTAATATTACTGCCTTTGTAATAGTTCACACATGTAGGGCTTATTAGTGTGGGTCAATTTAAGTAAACCTTTTACAACAGTAGAAATTCATGCTGTGGGCCGGGCATGGTGGCTCACATCTATAATTCCAGCACTTTGGGAGGCTGAGGCAGGAGAATTGCTTAAGACCAGCCTGGGCAACATAGTGAGACCTCCACTTCCACAAAAAAATTAAAAAATTAGCCATGTGTGGTGGTGCACATCTGTAGTCCCAGCTACTCGGGAGGCTGAGGTAGGAGGATCACTTGAGCCCAGGAGGTTGAGGCTGCAGTGAGCCATGATTGCACTATTACACTCTAGCTGGCGTGACAGAGCAAGACCCTGTCTCAAAAAAAAAATTAATTAAAAAATATATTTAATAAAAAAAAATCAGGCTATGTGGTTTCTGGTTAGAAAGGAGTATTATCCGAGTGTGACATGGTGTCTGTCACTTCATTTATTACCAGAGTTAATTTGCCTAAGCTGTTTGAGTCAGCTTCCTTAAGCAGCACATGGAGTCAAGATAATATTCAGACTTTATTAGCTCTGTGATATTACATAAATAATTTTACTTCTCTGGGCCTCATATTTATCTGTAAATGATGTATTGGATTAAACTACCTTCATGGTACTTCCATAGGGGATCTATTCCTGAGAACTATATTGATCATATATTCAGAAGCACCTACTGGATAGCCAGGTACTATACCTGGAATTTAAAAATTGCTAAGCACCCCAGCTTTCAAGAAACATTGTGTAGCTAGGAAAGACCAACCAGTTATGAAAACCAAATTAGTCACAACCTATTTAAATGCCTATATTTATTCTTAGAAGAAAATTATACCCCTGGATCCAAGAGCCAGGAGAGTAGTGGAATAAGGGGGCAACATTAAATATTACTACTGAGTTTTTATTGCACATGCATTCAGTGCTAGGCAGTAGAGCTGATAGGGTCAAAGCACTTCCCACATGTAGAGAGACAAGTATTCCTCATCTCAAGAACTAGAATTATTTTTTCTAGTAGTCATCTTGTTTAACATTTAAAATTCCAAACTTGGACAGAAATTTTCTCTTAACTGTCTGCATTTAAATTATGTTACAATTTCAGATGAATATACTTGGAATTTTCTTACCAAAAGTTCTGCATTTTAAATGAAATTACCCATATTTGAATATGAATGTATAATTATCTTGTTGAAAGACATTAAAAGCCAGCATTTGTATAAAAGTGAGTCTAGAACAGGTTTGTTCTTTTTTTTCTTTAATCTTGACACTGAATTTTATAATGAATTATATAAAATTAGAGCATTCGAATTGTGCTTAAAATTTTTAGGGAAACTGTTGATACTGGTAACAATGTGGACTCGAGTTTCATTCAGCCAGTGGTAGAGAAAATCTGTCTTCACCAGTTTATCCCTGGTAAAGGATATTATTAACAATAAATAACATTTGTATATAATGCTGTTGTTTATGAACATTTACCTGTTTGTGCTAATCTAGGCTTTCTTTTTGCTATCCCAATGCCTTTTACTCACCAATATGAATTTGAAATTCTGCTAAAATTTCACTTTATAAAACGGATACAAGGCCGGGTGCAGTGGCTCATGCCTGTAATCCCAGCACTTTGGGAGGCCGAGGCAGGCGTATCACTTGAGGTCAGGAGTTCGAGACCAGCCTGGCCAACATGGTGAGATCCCGTCTCTACTGAAAATACAAAAGTTAGCTGGGCCTGGTGGCATGTGCCTGTAATCCCAGCTACTCAGAAATGAACTGGAGGCAGAGTTGCAGTGAGATGGCATCGAGACTAGGTAAATAAAAACTGTCTCAAAAAGGATAAATTCCGTTCATATAGATTGAAAAAAACATAGAAAGATGGTCTTTTTTTTTTTTTTTTTTTTTGAGACGCTGGAGTACGGTGGTGCCATCTTGGCTCAGCGCAAGCTCCGCCTCCCGGGTTCACGCCATTTTCCTGCCTCAGCCTCTCCGAGTAGCTGGGACTACAGACGCCCGCCACCACGCCCGGCTAATTTTTTTTTTTTTTTTGTATTTTTAGTAGAGACAGGGTTTCACCGTGGTCTCGATCTCCTGACCTCGTGATCCGCCCGCCTCGGCCTCCTAAAGTGCTAGGATTACAAGCGTGAGCCACCGCGCCCACCCATTTTTTAAACTATGTAGAAAAAAGAGTAAGAGATTTTAAATTTATTCATACAAATATTCTACTTTGCACTAGATACTCTGCTTGTCTCTGATACAAAAGTGATTAAGTTATGATCCAGTTCTAAATGCATTGCATTGATAGTCTGCCTTTTTTTTTTTTTCAAGTTCCAACCTGTTTTTGTTTAACCTAAGACTGTGCTAGTTTTATGTGATGCTAGTAATTTGGTTCAAGTTTCATAGATTTCTCACAATAGTTACATTATTATGCAATGGCTTTAAATTTTAATTTTTTTCATTCTATATTACTGCTTTTATGTTGCAGGATTTTTTAACAAAAAGGTATGTTAATGAGAAATCTGTTTTATAGACCTTGTAGTTTAAGTTCTCCTTTTCCTTTTTTTTTTTTTTTTTTTTTTTTTTTGAGACAGTCTTGCTTTGTCGCCCAGGCTGGAGTGCAGTGGCATGTGGTCTCTGCTCACTGCAAGCTCCGCCTCCTGGGTTCACGCCATTCTCCTGCCTCAGCCCCCCGAGTAGCTGGGACTACAGGCGCCTGCCACCACCCCCAGCTAATTTTTTATATTTTTAGTAGAGATGGAGTTTCACCGTGTTAGCCAGGATGGTCTCAATCTCCTGACCTCATGATCCACCCGCCTCGGCCTCCCAAAGTGTTGGGATTACAGGTGTGAGCCACCGCACCCAACCTAAGTTCTCCTTTTTAAAGCCTTCCTCTGTTCGAATTCCGGTACAGAATAATTCCATAACTTCATTAATCATAACATGTTGGCATAATTCCCAATTTTGACTCTAAATACTAATTTAACTAAATGAAATCTAATATTGACAAAAGGTCAGAGGCCTTTGTGAAATACCATACTCACAAATATGGAGAGCAGCTTTCTGTATAATGCCAGACACTTGGAAAACTGCTTCCTTTTTTATGTGTCAAACATAACATTTATCATGTGGACTTCCTCACTACAGTCAAGACGGCAGCAATCTCATTTCAAAAGGCAAATTAAAAAGCAAAATTCAGATACTGATTTAAGTGAATAAGAAAAAATGCAAACAAATGTTTGATGTCCTCATGGATTGTTAACTTCTCAGCCAGAGATTTTGTGTCTTACATATAGCAGATATATTTGGTAATCAATGCAGTTAATAATTAGCTGATCACCACATCATGTCGTTTTGATGCTTTCATACTGAGGAAAGAAACCTAATGTAGAAACCAAGTGAATATGTCCCAGTGTACAAAACCCAGAACTCAAAACCCTTTATATGGAGAAGTAGTTTTGATTGATTCTTTAATATAAATAGGATCCCAGAAGGAAGTATACCCAGTCATAGCTGGAAATGAAGATCAGAGTTCAAAACCTATATTTGGTCTCCAAGTAGAGAGAAAAAAAGATAAGCGAGAAGTTGAAAATACTAGAACATTGATGGGAAATCTAGTTTTTGGTTTTGTTTTGTTTGAAATGGAGTCCAAGTAGAGAGAAAAAAAGATAAGAGAGAAGTTGAAAATACTAGAACATTGATGAGAAATCTAGTTTTTAGTTTTGTTTTGTTTGAAATGGAGTCTCGCTCTGTCACCAGGCCGGAGTGCAATGGCATCATCTCAGCTCACTGCAACCTCTGCCTCCTGGGTTCAAGCGATTCTCGTGCCTCAGCCTCCCGAGTAGTTGGGATTACAGGCACAAGCCACCACACCCAGCTAATTTGTGTATTTTTATTAGAGACGGTTTTCACCATGTTGGCCAGGATGGTCTCGATCTCCTGACCTTGTGATCTACCTGCCTCAGTCTCCCAAAGTGCTGGGATTACAGGCGTGAGCCACTGCGCCCAGCCAGGAAATCCTAGTTTTTAAAAGTGCGAATCACTAAATTTTTTTAATGTCCCAGCTGTTTTTCCGTTTTGGAAAGCATTATACCAGCCAAACAACACATCTGTGGGCAGCTGGCCTGTGCACCCGCATATTTACCTATGTTACCCAGCATGTTTCTAAATAACTAAATCTATTTCTGAAGGTTCAGTATATTTTCAGTTGAATAAATTGTATTGGTTCTTTTCTTTATATATATTTTTTGATAATATAATTTTCAACCCTAAGAGATGTTTTCCTCATTGGTATCCTAGTTCCTAAAGCATTGTTGTTGAATTTGATATAGAAATGTAAAATCTTGTATCTGAGCACTTTGAAAAATGTCTCTTAAAAGCTTCAGTCATCCTGTAAAAAAACATTCAAATAGAGGTGCCTAAGAATGTAAAGTGATTTGTCAGTTTGAGAACATAATTAAAATTATATGAAAAAATATACATTTTATTTAAGTTTATAATTGAAGCACATTTACTAAAGCCTCTTAGGGAACTGATTGAGGTGACCTAATTCTTAACTAATTGACGTACCAGAAAAGAATTTGTCCTTCATTTTGTTTAAGATATAACTTCTTAAGTAATTTTATTTTATTATCCAATGCTGAGATTTATTTGGACTAGAAATTAGTACTGTGCCAGAGTGAGAGTGCTTCTGAAAGCCAGGTCTTTCTATATCTACTGTTGCAAGGTGGTTATAGGCCAGTGTGTGCTACAGTGTCTTCATTTATAAACTGGGCTAAAAAACTTGAGGTTTAGGAAGATTAATTAGATGATAATTGTACAGCACCTGTGGGAGTTCTGTTACCTTTTAAGTGTGATGCAAGGTGCACCAGTTTTATTGCAGTAGAAGGGAGGAAATGTCTGGGTGACTTGTTTTAAATTAGGCCAGGTAAAGTTATATACCCCAGTGAAGAAGCTCTTACTTGTTAGTGTTTTTTCTTTTTCTTTTTTAAATTATGGAATATTTCAAGCACACAAAATATAGAGAACCTGAAGTATATTTTATATGTTTTGAAGGTCTTAAATATCACATACTTACATAACACTTAAATATGTGGTGTTATATATTGTGCAACCTGCCTTTTTTGGGGGGTCAGCAATTACGTTTCTTAGGCTTATCTAAAAATCAGCAGTGCTAGTACATATGTTTTTTTTTTTTTTTTTTTAAAAGAGATAGGGTCTTGCTATGTTGCCCAGGCTGGTCTGGAACTCCTGGGCTTGAGCAGTCCTCCTGCCTCTGCCTCCCAAACTGCTGAGAGTGTAGGCACAAGCCACTGGGCCTGGTCACTAGTTGAATCTTTTTAGCAATATTATATGAATCTATAATAATTTATTTCGAATTTTTTTGCTGTTGCTGACAATGTAGTGTATATTCTTGGACATATTTCCTTACATATTCAAAAGTTTATCCAGGATTTATACCTAGGAATGGAATTGCTAGGTCATAAGATAAATGTATGTCAGAGGTGTCCAATCTTTTGGCTTTCCTTGGCTTTCATTGGAAGAAGAATTGTCTTGAGCCACACATAAAATACATTAACAATAGTTGATGAGCTGGAAAAAAAATCACAAAAAAAGTCATAATGGTTTAAGAAAGTTTATGAATTTCTGTTGGGCCACATTCAAAGCTGTCCTGGGCCACATGCGGCTATGGGCCATGGGTTGGACAAGCTTGATGTATGTTTATTAGATACTGCCAAATTGTTTTCCAAAGCAATTGGACTTAAATTTCTGTCAATTGAGTGGAAGTTCCCAAGTTCTCTTTGTTATACACTTTTTCTAGCACTTGGTGTTAGACATTCTTTTATTGCCTGGTAGATAGGAACTCAGTTGATTTCTTCCCCACCCTCCATATCAAAATATAATTTACATGGAATAAACTTCTGCATTTTATGTGTACAATTTGATTGAATTTATGGTAATTGTATAAAGTTGTATATCTACCCCAACAATCAAGATATGAAACATTTCTATCACCCTAATAATTAGTTTCCTCATGCCTGTTTGTAGTCAGTCTCCCCTTCCCCAGCCAGTAAGCTGCTTTTGTCATTATGGTTTTGCCTTTTCTAGAATTTGAAAAAGATGTGATCATATAGTGAGTAATCTTTTGTGCTAGACTTCTTTCACTTAGCATGTTTTTGAGATTCAGTCCTGCTGGTGTGTATTATTTTGTTCCTTTTTATTGCTATCTATTTCATGGTATGAATATACCACAATTAATTTATTCATCAGTTGATGGATATTTGGGTTGTTTCTAGTTTGGGGCGAGTATATAAATAATGATGCTGTAAATATTCATGTACAAATTTTTGACTCCATTGATTTTTTATTATTGATCTTTAAAAATTTGCCACCCTCTGATTAGTTTAAATAATTTGACTTTCTTAGATTTTCTACATAGACAGATTATTTACAAATAATAAGTTTTGTTTTCTTTTTTCTAATACCTAACCTTGTTATCGTTTGTGTACTTGCTGTAGGATCTCTAGTACAGTGTTCAATGGAAACAGTCAATTTTAGTGGGCATTCCTGTATTCCTCAATTAAAAGGGTATGGTGAAGTATAAAAGTTTTCACCGTTAAGTATGAGGCTTTCTGTAGGCTTTTGATTATTAGCCTTACTGATGTTAAAGAATTTCACCCTTTGCTAGTTTGCAAAGATTTTTTTTTAATGGACATGGAATTTTGTCAAATACATTTTCTGTATATTTTGAGATAGTCATGAGGTTTTTCTTCTTAAATCTTATGTGGCTTTTTCTTTAAGTAAAGCTTACTCTTCGAAGTGTTAAAATTTAATCACTCTAAAAACACTTTTAATAAATCTCTTAGATTAAAAACTTTAAAATCTTGAGCATACTTTAATCCCTTCTCCATGACTCGGATTGTATTATGGAACATCATTTATCTATCATACATGATGTTAATTCTTGACTATAAATCGCTCAAGGTATGAGCCATGTCTTAATCACATTTAATTTCCCGCAGGATGTAGCACAGTATATTGCAAATAGCAGGCCTTAATAAATGCTGAACTAGGCTACTGCTCTTGCTAAATAGCCACAGTTTGTTTTACGTTATGAATTATGTTGCATCTCTCCCTTCCCTCATTATCACGCTGGCTGCTGGTATAACTTTTACGAATCATAAAAAATTAAATAACCAGGCGTTTTAAAAAAATAGATCTAAGTTGGCCGGGTACGGTGGCTCAAGCCTGTAATCCCAGCACTTTGGGAGGCCGAGGTGAGTGAATCACGAGGTCAGGAGATCAAGACCATCCTGGCTACATGGTGAAACCCTGTCTCTACTAAAAATACAAAAAATTAGCTGGGCGTGGTGGCAGGCACCTGTAGTCTCAGCTACTCAGGAGACAGAGGCAGAAGAATGGCGTGAACCCAGGAGGCGGAGCTTTCAGTGAGCTGAGATTGCGCCACTGTACTCCAGCCTGGGCAACAGAGCGAGACTCCATCTCAAAAAAAAAAAAAAGATCTAAGTTTTATTCACTCATCAAATATATGAGTGCCAGCTAATGCCAAGCCTAAGCTTGGCTTGGAGCTGCCAGTAATGCAAAATGAATATGAACGGATACTCAAAAGATCTTATAGCCTAGTAGAGAGAGATAAGATCTTTATGTGAATTATTCTAATGAAAGAAAAGTGATAACTAGGAATTTAGAGAACAAAGATTAGATAGACTTTGAAGATTTAACAGCTCTTCTATGAAGTACATGATGGTGGTGCATAGGTTTGGGGTCTATAATTTGCCTGACCAAAGACTCTTGTTTATTTCCTGATTCTTAAGCCACGTTTCACGTTGTTGAGGTGCTGAATAAATTGACCTGTGGATAAGTGAAGTATTCTGTAAGTGAAATTCCTCAAGAAATTGAATTTTTTTAAAAATTCAATAGTGCTGAGAAGTGATTTTTGAATGAACATGAGAAGTCAAACTCTAGCATGGTTTACAAGTCTTTTGTGACCTGCACCAGCTTCTTGTCCATCATTTCTCATACCCATCTCCACCATATTGGGCACTCCAGCCAAAGCACATGTGGCTCTTGGAAATGTCATGCATTTTAGCTCCATAATTTTTGAAAAAATTTTGCCATATATATAATTTCCTTTAACTCTATCTTCTGCTGAGGTAATTAGTATTTGTCCTTTAACATTTCACTAAAGTATTTTCTCCCTTGGGAAGTCTTCCTGAAACTCATCCCCTCTTATGTGCTCTCTGTGCATTTTCCTATTAGAGTTCGTATCATATTTATTTTCTTTTTGTATATTTATCTGTTTTCTGGACTGATCCAACGGGTCTCTTTCTTGGCAGAGCATACATTTCCAGTGCCTAGCACAGCTCTTGGCACATAGTAGACATTTATAATTTATTCTCAAAATGATTGTTGAACAGTTAAAAATGATATATTACAATGCCTTGAAACTTGTCATCAATTTGCCAGTTGGGGCTGCATATTCTTCTACAGATGTCTGCCTGTGCTGTTTGGCTATTCATTTATGTACTATTGGAGGAGAAAGCCTGCCAAATGGGGTGGGTGTGTGCGCACATTTGGCTGTCTCAGCAGCTGATACCAAATGTTGGAAATAACTATTTCCATCTGTCATTTTCATCCCCCCACTCTCCTTCCACTCTAAAATTAATTATGTTAGGAACGATTTCTTACCTCGTTAGATATTTATGTCAGACAAGGGCTCAAGCAAAAGATGTATACTTTCTCATTAAAGTTTCATAATAGCTTATGACTCCATGGAATTCTTGTAGCTTTCTTTTCACAGCTGGGATATCTTCCATGGCTTGATAAAATCTTCAGACTTATTCTCATTACATACTTTTCTTCCTTGCAATACACTCATTGTCTTACACACATAGTATATTGACAAGTGCTACAGAAACCATGACATTCTCATAGCAGTGCACTGATTCTTAGAATAAACAGTATTTGTTGTTCAATGTTGAATTCTATGTTTGAAATCTCAACCTAGGAACACACTATATCGTATCACATTTTTCTTGTTTGCTTCAACATCTGGGATTAGACCTTTCTCAGTTGTATCATGTTAAAGTTCCTCATCTTAGAATTAAAAACATAATCTTAGGTTTCATTCGTAACTGAATTCTTGCTTCAACCAAATCTATGTTCTAATACCGGGGTCCCCAACCGCCAGGCCACAGACCAGTACCGGCACTGGTCTTGGCTAGGAAGCTGGCTGCACAGTGAGCATTGCTGCCTGAGCTCCGCCTCCTCTCAGATCAGCCGGGCATTAGATTCTCTTAGGAGCGCAAACCCTATTGTGAACTGTGCATGTTAGGGATCTGGAATGTGCGCTCCTTATGAGAATCTAATGCCTGATGATCTTCTGAGGTAGAACGGTTTCACCCCGAAACCATATCCCAACCCCCGTCAGTCTGTCTGTGGAAAAATAGTCTTCCACGAAACTGGTCCCTGGTGCCAAAAAAGGTTGTGGAGTGCTGTTCCAGTGACTGACCGATCCTGTTTTTGTGCATCATTCAGTTTTTCTTCCTAATTTTATATCCTATTATATAGATTTAGGCGAAGTCTACTTTCTCCCTTAAGCCCACCCCATATTGGGTTTTCCAAGTAAAGGACAGAGTCTTGTACTTCAAGAGGCTGTTCATGTATACTATGAATTTTTGCATAAATACTGTTTATTGAGTAACTGCTTATTTAAGTATCTTTGTTTTCTTAGCTCTTTGCACATGAACTTGGGTACAAATCAGAAATTTGCTGTAACTCTAAAGTGGCAGAATAGAGGGATCAGGTTAGAAGGGCACAGGGAGGGAGTATCTAGGAATTATGAATGTCATGACCCCAAATAATGTTCTAATGCTAAATTGTTTTCTTAAGTGGATAAAAATGAAAACTCTATAAAATTTTGTGCTAGTTTTGTTTCTTGAATTTATAAGTAAATTTTTGTCATTGAATATTTTCTCATTTTTTTCTACTGCTTCTATCTTTAAAAGAAAGTGAAGAATTTTATCAGACCATGGTTTAGGGTAGAGTAGTGGGATAATAGGATTATGTATTTCTATGTATATAATTTTGTCCTATTTTTTGAAATTCTAATTGTTTAATTTTAGTATCATTGTTCTGTTCCTTATTTTCCTGTAATTTTTTCTTGTGGATGGTTTAGAACAGTTTTATACCTCGTATGAAATATAAACCACCTGTAGCAGGCCTAACACATACTTTCATAAATGATCAGATAGAGAGATGCCCTGGATTTATAATTTACAAGGCTCATCGTCATATTATATGACTAAGTTGTAGCATAACCTCTTCTAAATTATTAAATTTTAGAATATATCACCAAAAGTGCATGGAAAATAAAAATTATGGAGTGTATCATTGCTTGCGGCAGGGTTAGCAGGTGGGGTGTTGAGATTAGAAGTAGACAACTCTCCTAGAGACCAATGTCCCAGTCCAAGAACCATTAAGATGAGCCCTGGAGCTACCACTTAATCATTCCTGGGTTGATTTTGATGAGAGACACAACTAATTTGGTGTTTATGTCTTCATTTATTAAAATGATAATCCTTAAGGTTTTTCCAATCCTGAGCCTTCTGTTATTCTGTCTGGAGATAAGATATTTAGCTGTCTTCTTCATATTTTAGGACCCAGATGATGTGGTACCAGTTGGCCAAAGAAGAGCCTGGTGTTGGTGCATGTGCTTTGGACTAGCATTTATGCTTGCAGGTGTTATTCTAGGAGGCGCATACTTGTACAAATATTTTGCACTTCAAGTAAGTGGAAAAATTATTTTGTGTCTCTGATTTTTTTTTTGCCTCTCCTGATGTGCATTACAAAATTGTTTACAATTTGCACTAAGCTTATACTTTTTATCTGTGACCTTCAGCCAGAGTGGTAGTTCTATTTTAAAGCTGTGTTTAAACATCTCTCCATGATATGTTTGCTGAGCCCATCACACACAGTCACTAAAAGCAGAGTAACTTGAAATGTTGCTGACTAAAGGATTTATTTAGGTCATTGGGTGATTTTACTAACCTTTATTTTCCTACTATAATTAAGGGTTGAGAGGAATAGTATTATCAATTGCCAGTTGAATTAATACATCAGCCACAAATGTTGTCATGTTGATAGGCCATAACTTGATAGTCAGCTTGGACTCCCCTATGGTCCTGCTGTACCCTTGGGCCCAGAATACAGTAAGACCGTGTCTCTGCTTCTTTTCCAGACATGGTTTCACTAAAGAACTGGGTGACTTCAGCAGTGATACTGAAATAACATAGGATGAAAGTTGTTTATAACTTTGAGTGTTTAATAGTAATCCCAGTGGGTTAAGACAAAGGTCTTCCTTCTGATTAATTATAATTTACGATCTATTTTGTGATATATTTCTCTTGACAATAATTCAGAAGTTTTTTTTTTGTTTTTTGTTTTTTTTTTTTTAGGAGTTTTGAAGGGGAAATTACTTTCAAGGTTTATGACTACTTCAGCTGTTTCAAAATTTGGAGAAACAGTTGACAACTAGACTTATTAAAATAATTTAACTAATTTTGAAACATTCTCAATTTCATGCTCATTTTCTGTGTTGTTCAAGATAATCACATGTTGATAGACATTACCAAAATACTAGTCATCTTTTTAAATATAGTTTTTTTTAAAAGAAATACATATAGTATAGGAAAAATCATTGCAATTCCATTTTCCAGAGATAACATTTGGTGCATTAACTTTTTTTTTGAGACAGAGTTTCTCTCTTGTTGCCCAGGCTGGAGTCCAATGGCGCGATCTCGGCTCACTGCACCCTCTGCCTCCCGGGTTCAGGCAGTTCTCCTCCCTCTACCTCCCAAGTAGCTGCAATTACAGGCGCTTGCCACCACTCCTGGCTAATTTTTGTACTTTTAGTAGAGACAGGGTTTCACCATGTTGGCCAGGCTGGTCTCGAACTCCTGACCTCAGGTGATCCACCCATCTTGGCCTCCCAAAGTGCTAGGATTACAGGCGTGACACACCACGCCTGGCCCGCTGCATTCACATTTTATATACCCTTAGTCTTTATTGTGTGTGTGTTGTGTGTGTGTGTGTGTGTGTGTGTGTGTGTGTGGGTGTGTGTGTGTGTGTTTGGGTGTGTGTGTGTACATGTAGTGTTTGTTTGGCTTTTTTTGAGATGGGGTCTCACTTTGTCACCCAGGCTGGAGTGCAGTGGTGCAATCACAGCTCACTGCAGCCTCAACCTCTTGGGCTCAGGCAATCCTCCCGCCTCAACCTCCCCAGTAGTAGCTAGGACTACAGGTGCGTGGCACCATGCCCAGCTAATTTTTTTATTTTTTGTGGAGACAGGGTCTCACCATGTTGCCCAGGCTGGTCTTGAACTCCTGGGCTCAAGCAGTCCATCTGTCTCAGGCCTCCTCCCCTCAAAGTATTAGGATTACAGGCATGAGTTACTGCACCCGACCGTATATACTGTTTTTTCTTTTTGTAAAAGTGAGACGGTAGCATAAAGATGTGCTGTAATCTAATTTTCCACTGAATTGTGATATAAAGGGAAAAGTAGAACTACCTATATGCATATGGAAATTTCAGAAAAATTATCCCTTTTTTGGCTAATAAGAAAAAAGTAATTAGTAGACCATATCAAAACTTTTTAATATATTCTTTCAGAAAAAACTTGACTAGTTTTGGAATATATTCTGCTATAAAAACTGCTTACAGGTAGAGTAGGTCTGTTGTTTCTTTATATTTATTTGTTACTGGATAGCTAATTATTTTTATGTTCTATTTTCACCTACCATGAAAAGTAAAGAGAAAACCAGCTGCCTTTCTTCTTCTGAAGCTGTTCTTTTACAGTGCTTCAAAACCTGATCTTAAAGAATATGTTAACTCTGTAATTAAACTGTCTGACTTGTCATCTAAAAGCAAGAGTTTGCAAGCAAAATGCTATTTAGATAGAGGTGGCAGCTTAAGTAATGCTTATTTAAAAACCTGTCTCATGCTAAATTGCTGAAATGAGTCTTTAAACTCTCTATAGCCAGATGACGTGTACTACTGTGGAATAAAGTACATCAAAGATGATGTCATCTTAAATGAGCCCTCCGCAGATGCCCCAGCTGCTCTCTACCAGACAATTGAAGAAAATATTAAAATCTTTGAAGAAGAGGAAGTTGAATTTATCAGTGTGCCTGTCCCAGAGTTTGCAGATAGTGATCCTGCCAACATTGTTCATGACTTTAACAAGGTGAGCCAAGTGTCCAGAATTGTAGAAAGAATGCAGGTTCTGTAGTTTATGCTTTTTGTAGTTTTAATTTCAATATTTGCTAATTTATTATATTTAGAGTTTAGTTTAATAAACTGTCAGCATTTGGTGGGCTCTGCTTTGTCTGAAGCAGACCCTGCTGACGCAGCCTTCTCATATCTTGTCTTTCCTTCCCCTTGCCTTACCTACTCTTAAAGCCCACCTCATGACTGTTCCTCCTTTGCAGGCAAACTAATATTTTTTATATGTTCCCACATTTTCTTAGATAAGAGGTAATTTATGTTCCTGTTTCTTGGTAGCATTTTCAAAATCAAAAATTTTATTAATCTGTTCTTAAGTTCTCATTCTATATTTTCCCCAGCTTTTGAGCATTTTTATGCAATGCAGAAAAGTTGAATACCCAAAATCCTCCACTTTGTTCCAAATATTGCCATATTTGCTTCATCTCTTTTACTGTCATTTGACATAAGTACTTATGCTATTATCTCTCAAGAATGAGTTGTCCTTCTACGTAACCACATCATTATCACATTTAAGAAAATTAACATCTTGTAGTACGGTAGTCCCCCATTATCCGTGGGGGATACATGCTAAGACCCCCAGTGGATGTCTGAAACTGCATATAGTACCAAACCCTGTATATACTGTTTTTTTTTCTATTAGTGTACATATATACATATGTTAAAATTTAATTTACAAATTAGCCACAGTAATAGATTAACGACAATAATTAATAATAAAACAGTTATAACAAAATACTATAATAAAAGTTATGTGAAAGTGGTTTCTCAAAATATTTTATTATACTGTACTCACCTAGGTATTTGTGGACTGTAGTTAACTAAAGGTAACTGAAACTCAGGAAGCACAACCTCAGATAAGAGGGACTACTGTATTTAATATGTTTACATTTCTGTTTATGTTTACATTTCCCCAATTTTTGTCCCAAGAATTTTTTGTTTTTTCAAATCAGGATTCATAGATTCAGAAGTTCATGTATCACCTGTGATTTTTATGTCTCTCTGTAAGCTTGCCATTTTGAACACTCGAATATATTACTGAAGTTAGCTTTGCAAACATTTCGTGCCTGATAAATACATCTGATGGATGTTTATAAACCAGTTTGAAAATTTACTTATTTCAAGGAAATAAACATCCAAAGCAAATGGTAAATAATAATAGTTAACACTTACTGAGCTCTTAGGAATCAAAATGTTGACATTGTTTGGTTTAAGTTATTCTTAAAAACCGTTCTATGAGACAGTCTTTCTCAACCAGCGTTTCTCATTTGAACCACAGAACACAAAATCATTTAAATGACTGTTTTTCCAATGTTCTAAGGATGGTAGTAGTATTCAAGATACATACGAGAAAAGTTAATCTTTACATACGATGGACAGATAACCTTAGAGGGCATTTGAGTTTATAAGTTGAGGAAGTTAAATTGCTTAATTATATAATGAGTATTTGCAGTTAATTTGAATAGGTATTATTACTTATTATAGAAATATACCCTTGATGAGCATTTTGTTTACTGGTAGCAATATTTTTTCCTCTCCCATTCCCACTTCCAACTTTATCCAGCCAAATTCTGAATTTGTTGAAATGCAAGTGATTTATACATTCTAAAGCCAATTCATTTTAATTATACAAATTATTCTTAAAAATCCAGTTGCTGCCTGTTTTGCAAGTATTACTGTAACTACACTGTATTTTTTTCTTCCCAGAAACTTACAGCCTATTTAGATCTTAACCTGGATAAGTGCTATGTGATCCCTCTGAACACTTCCATTGTTATGCCACCCAGAAACCTACTGGAGTTACTTATTAACATCAAGGTATAAGAATGTTGACTGTTTTTGATGAATGATGCCTTTATAGTGTTTTGGAATTCCCTATTGAGAAATTAGCCCTAAAGGAGCCCATTTTATCAGACTGTAGTTAAGAATTTTACAAGGAGGAACTAATACTCATGGTTTTTGTTTTTAATGTTTTGTATCTTAAAATTGAAATAAATTTCTCAAATAATGTTTTAAGTTTTCCTAAAGAGCCAGGGAGTAAATATTAGCCAACTACTTAATTCTAGTGCCATAGACAATACGTAAAACAGATGAACATGACTATATTCCAAAAAAAAATTCTACTTATAAAAACAAGCCGGGGGCAGTGGCTCATGCCTGTAATCCCAGGACTTTGGGAGACCTGGGTGGGAGGATCGCTTGAGGCCAGGAATTTGAGACCAGCCTGGACAACACAGTGAGAACACAAAACAAACAAACAGTTGGTGGGTAGTAGTTTGGCAACCTGTTCCATACCATAATGTGTAAGAATTTTGTCTTGTTACTCTAGTCTACTCAGTGTATGTTCTGAGATAGTCATGTCATGTATTCTTTTCTGAATGTAGGCTGGAACCTATTTGCCTCAGTCCTATCTGATTCATGAGCACATGGTTATTACTGATCGCATTGAAAACATTGATCACCTGGGTTTCTTTATTTATCGACTGTGTCATGACAAGGAAACTTACAAACTGCAACGCAGAGAAACTATTAAAGGTAATACTTTTAAAATATTAAAGTGTTGGGCAGAAAAGTTCATTGCATTAAACTAGATTTAGGTAAAGCCTAGTCATTGTTACCAATATACCTGCCATGAGTGAGGTAATATTGTGTCGTTATATAATATTTCCAGGTTTCTATAGAATTATCTTAATTCCATTTAATAAGTCTACTCTTTTCAGATGGAGAGAAAAGGTCAGTGTGAAATGTGATTGCCTTGAGATGCTGGTACCTCATTTTCCATCTAGTCAGTCACCCTGTCCAACTTCCCATCCTACCACTTTGGTTCAGCCATACTGAAAGGGTTTTTATTATCCAGAGGGTCTCTTGGGACCAGCTCTTCAGCTGTGTTTTCAGGGATCTGGATTCTAAGCAGGCTGTTTGTCTTTTGGATCATATTGGGAATAATCACTGTCAGGGTAGTTGGAAAGGAATTTGGGTGAAGAACTAAGAGCATTGATACAACTAATGTTGTAGCTTTGCCAAATCATTTAACTTTTATTTTCTCACCTGAAATATAAGAATTACAATATCTCCCCATTTCCTTTTAAGAGCATTATGAAAATAAAAAGAAAGTACATGTGGCAGCTGTGGAAAGTAAGAAGTGCCATTCAGATACACTGTGGTGTGATTTCTTTGGAATTGTGTCACCCAGTAAAAGTGCTTTCCTGGCTTTTTGCTAGCATTTAAAATAATACTGTTCTCTCATCTCCGGCTTTTGAGTCATCTGAAACCAATTTGATTTCTTTTTTTTTTTTTTTTTTCCAACTTTTGTTTTAGATTCAGGGGTACATGTGCAGGTTTGTTACAAAGGGTATATTATCTGATGTGAGGTTTGGGGTACAGATGATCCCATCACTCAGGTAGTGAGCATAGTACCCAATAGGTAGTTTTTCTTTTCTTTTTTTTATTGTACTTTAAGTTCTGCGTTACATGTGTACAATATGCAGGTTTGTTACATAGGTATACAGGTGCCATGGTGGTTTGCTGCACCCATCAACCTGTCACCAAATTAGATATTTCTCCTAATGTTATCCCTCCCCTAGGCCCCCACCTCCCGACAGGCCCCAGTGTGTGATGTTCCCCTCTCTGTGTCCATGTGTTCTTATTGTTCACCTCCCACTTATGAGTGAGAACATGCAGTGTTTGGTTTTCTGATCTTGTGATAGTTTGCTGAGAATGATGATTTCCAGCTTCATCCATGTCCCTGCAAAGGACATGAACTCATCCTTTTTTATGGCTGCATAAAATTCCATGGTGTATATGTGCCACATTTTCTTAATCCAGTCTATCTTTGATGGACATTTGGGTTGGTTCCAAGTCTTTGCTATTGTGAATAGTGCCTCAGTAAACGTACATGTGCATGTGTCTTTATAGCAGCATGATTTATAATCCTTTGGGTATATACCAGTAAAGAGATTGCTGGGTCAAATGGTATTTTTGGTTCTAGATCCTTGAGGAATTGCCACACTCTCCTCCACAATGGTTGAACTAATTTACACTCCCAACAGTGTAAAAGCATTCCCCAATAGGTAGTTTTTCAACCCTTACCTCCTCCCTCCCTCCCTCCCTTCCTTATAGTCCTCAGTATGTATCATTCCCATCTTTATGTCAGTGAGTACCCAGTGTTTAAGCTCCTGCTTATAAGTGAGAGCACTGTAAGGTAAGTATTTGGTTTTCTGTTTCTGTGTTAATTCATTTATGATAATGGCCTCCAGCTGCATCCATATTGCTGCAAAGGACATGATTTCATTCTTTTTTATTGCTGTGTTGATTTCTTACATTTTAAAATTCTCTTGGTTCATAATTTTTTTTAAAGTCAGCCTTACACGTGCCATGAAATTTACCCTTTTTAGTGTGCAACTTTGAGTTTCCACAAAGATACACATGGTCTTGCAAGCACCACCATAGTCAAGATACAGAACATTTTCAATACCTTCAAGTTCATGAATTTGTAAGCAGTCTGTATAGCATTATTAATGTTGCTGTGATCTGTCAAGATATTAATACTTGGTTCAGAAAAGGGAGAAAAATTACTTTTCTTCAGTGTAAACATTCAAACTGTAGAAGTTTTTATGGAGTATAGAGTGAAATACTTCTATATGTCTAAATAATAACTATAAAAATGATGTGAATATTTATTATTTAAAGAACCAAAATTTTAAAAAACTTTTTTCCCCTCTCTAACAGGTATTCAGAAACGTGAAGCCAGCAATTGTTTCGCAATTCGGCATTTTGAAAACAAATTTGCCGTGGAAACTTTAATTTGTTCTTGAACAGTCAAGAAAAACATTATTGAGGAAAATTAATATCACAGCATAACCCCACCCATTACATTTTGTGCAGTGATTATTTTTTAAAATCTTCTTTCATGTAAGTAGCAAACAGGGCTTTACTATCTTTTCATCTCATTAATTCAATTAAAACCATTACTTTAAAATTTTTTTCTTTCGAAGTGTGGTGTCTTTTATATTTGAATTAGTAACTGTATGAAGTCATAGATAACAGTACGTGTCACCTTAGGTAGTAGGAAGAATTACAATTTCTTTTAATCATTTATCTGGATTTTTATGTTTTATTAGCATTTTCAAGAAGATGGATTATCTAGAGAATAATCATATATATGCATACGTAAAAATGGACCACAGTGACTTATTTGTAGTTGTTAGTTGCCCTGCTACCTAGTTTGTTAGCGCATTTGAGCACACATTTTAATTTTCCTCTAATTAAAATGTGCAGTATTTTCAGTATCATATTTAACTATTTAGAGAATGATTTCCACCTTTATGTTTTAATATCCTAGGCATCTGCTGTAATAATATTTTAGAAAATGTTTGGAATTTAAGAAATAACTTGTGTTACTAATTTGTATAACCCATATCTGTGCAATGGAATATAAATATCACAAAGTTGTTTAACTAGACTGCGTGTTGTTTTTCCCGTATAATAAAACCAAAGAATAGTTCGGTTCTTCATATCTCAAGAGAATCCACATAAAAGAAGAAACTATTTTTTAAAAATTCACTTCTATATATACAATGAGTAAAATCACGATTTTTTCTTTAAATAAAAATAAGTCATTTTAATAACTAAACCAGATTCTTTGTGGATACTATTAAAGTAACATTTAAGCCTCAACCTTGAATCATGTTGTTTAATATAAAATGCTTTTATTTTTGATGGAAGGGCAATCAAAGCCTAAAGTTTCCAAGGAACATAAAATAACTGTGCTTCTCTGAGAATGCCCCCCTCACAAATGGAACATTTTGAGTTAATAATGATGATTTTTATATTTCTAAGGTTGTTTCCTCTCTGAAATAATTCAGAATCCACCCCCATTTAATAAAATATCTATGATTCATTTCACCTCAAATTCCTAAGACAAAAAATTTCAATTCTGACTTTAGGAGGTCAGAGTTTTTTAAAGCTTCAAACTCTTAAAGGATTTGGCCTAGAAACCAATTCTAATTCAAAAGGGTATTATTTACTCATGGCTTTTCATTTCATTTCAGTAATATTGTCAGAGCTTTAAGTCAGTGAGTTGGGTATTCAGGAATTAACAATTTTAGAAGATAATATGTTTCAATAAAATGAGAATTGGTTTTTCCTACTTTCCAGGCTCTAAAATTACATGAATTTTTAGGGAGCTGTGAACATTTAGGAGCACATTATTCATTCAGTATCTTTTATATGCCCAACATGCGATATTGTGTTGAAGATAATCTGCAAAGAAGAAAAAAAGCCACTGCCATCGTGGAGACTCACAGCCTAGGAAAAGAGAGGGACAGCAACCAACTAGTTACAATACAGTGGGATCAGTAGTGTGAGGGAGAACAGGTCCAGGTTCTTTGGAAAACATTTAGGAGAGTCAGTGAGACTTTCAGAATGTGAAGTACATGGGATTAGGTCATGGAAGACTGTGTATGTCATCTTACGGACTTCATTCAGTAGACCATGGGCCACTATTGAAGGTTTGCATTTTGGAAGGAGCTTATTAGTTTGTTTTCCTGTTGATTATAGTAGTAATGCAGTATCAGGGTAGCTGAACTGCAATGATAATCCCAACATCTCACTGGCTTAATGCAGTAGGAATATGCTTTCATCACAGTCCAGTATGGCAGGCAACCTCCAGACTCCCAGGGACCCAAACTTACACTTTACTAAATATAATTGTTTCATTTGAATTTTTAAAGGTTTTTGTGTAATCATCTTAGTAAAACATTTGATAATTCTTCACAACATTTGCAATCATTGATTTGGCCAGATTGGTCTAACATGGTACCCATGATTTTACTGCATTTCCATTACTATTCTGATAATTTCCTTTAGAGTCAATTGAGTAGAGAATACGCCTCTCACCTAAGCTTAGTCATGTCCCAGGAATTTTGGAACTCCAACTGAGATTTCAGGCTCATTATTCGTTCTAGGCCTGAATGAATAATGTGCCCTTTGAACTCTTGTGCCATGCTGGAAACTGTGGTCTTGGTGTGGCATGGAAAAACCAGAGAGTGAAGGATGTGGATGAGAAGATGACAGAGAATCAGACATGCAGAGAGAACTGCCAGGTCTCCCAGTGGGTTCCAGGGAGACTTGGCTATCCTTCCCTGTTCTTGAGTTCTGTCTTAGTCCATTCGGGCTACTATAACAAAATACCGTAGACTGAGTGGTTTTAAACAACAAAAGCTTATTTCTGGCAGTTCTGGAAGCTGGAAAGTTCAAGATCAAGTCACCTGCAGATTCAGTGTCTGATAAGGTCCTCCTTCCTCACAGACAGCTCTCTTCTCTCTGTGACCTTATATCACAGATTACTCTGGGTTCCTTTTACAAGGACACTAGTTCCATTCATGGGAGTTCCACTCTTATGACCTAACACCTCTCAAAGGCCCCATTTCCTAATACTATCACCTTGGGGGTAAGGATTTCAACATGAATTTTAGGGGGACACAAACATTCAAACCATAGCAAGTTCCATAATGCACCCCATCGTGTGTGTGTGTGTGTATTAATTTATTTATCTAAGATAGCTCTAGTTTGCTGCTTTGCAACACATTCTGCCCCTATTGCATTGGTTTAAAAAAAGAGTACAGAAGTCAAGATGAGACTATATAAATCTTGACAAGTTGTTGGCCGTGATCGCTCATTTGTGATGCAGGAGTGAGAATCTGGAGAATCTGGCTCAAAAGTTGGCTGAGAATTAAAATAATAGGCATGAAAGTACTTCATACAGCTCTGTACAGTTGTTGACAGTGCCTTTTTTGAAACCTGTCACTGCTATATGTTAGCAAGCAAACACTGATCTTGTTTTGTAATGTGTAATTGTTCATTTCTGCTTTCCCTGTATCCCTTTTTAGACTCCACACCCATATTAGTGAGAAGCAAGAAAAAAAAATGTACACAGTGTCCTAAATGTTGTTTATCTTGAATAATAGAAGTAGGAGTGTAAAACTTAAAGGCTGATTAATAATGCAAATGAAAAGGCAAATGGATTATTGAATAGAAAAGGTCTAGATTCTATGTTTGAATGTGGTTATGAATTAATGTTGGCAGAATCTCTAAGATTCTGCTAAGTGCACATTTAATAGTTTACTAGATATCTTCTCTTCCACCTAGCAAGAGTTTGTTGCCCAGAGTTACATAAATCCTACTCTATTGGACACTAATCTTTACATGTTTAACTCTTTGGGACTTAGATTCCTAGATAAGGACTTCATGTGTCTCTATTTAGAAAAAGAACATTTCTTCATCTCCACAAAGCTACACAGCCATCAGTTTGTTGAATAGCTTGTCCAAAGTTATTGCTAGCTTGCTTCTTTCTGAGTCTTTGTGGCTAATGCTTTTTTGAGGAAGAAGCATGATTTAGTCTCAGCTCTCTATTGAACATTTTAGGCTTTTATCTTACTGAAAAAATTAAGCACAATTTAAGATTTTTTTTGAAATATTTACTGAATTTTGAGGCCATAAATTATTTCCTGATAGCACACATGTATGGATTGTAGATTCCACACTTTTGATCTTACAGCCACCTATTGCAGATTGGTTCTGAGAAGCAGGATGAGTGGGAGTGGGCTTAGGGGTCAAAATTGAGACCTAAGTGGTATAAAACAAGATAATCCTAGCTTCCTCCCAATTATAACAATTTGATGGGACTTCTGTATCTGATTTTTAAGCTTGCATTTGTGTTTATATTTTCATTGTAAAAATAACAAATAATACAGCTTTTGAAGGTAAAAAGTAAATGTTCCCCCCCTTCTACCATCCTCCTTCCTCAGTCCCATTCCCCAACAGTTTAACGTGCGATACAAAATGACCTAGTTCTTGCCCTAGTGACTAAAGATGCAGACGCCTTCTTCTTTTCAAATGATGTGGTCTTACCCCCATCGCAAATGGAGTATATTTAAGAAACCCAAGCCAGAAACCCCATAGTCTTCACAGTCACTGTGTCCTCCACCTCCTAATAGCTTCCTGCTGTTGTGCCCTTGTGGTTCTCTCTACTTCCCCACACCCACCCGTGAGCCACAACAATCTTTCCAAAACACAAATTTGATGGCTTCATTGTCACACCCCAGCTTAAAACACTTTCCTGGCTTCCCCTGGTTCTTAGGATAAAGACCAAAATACTTAATGCTGCACAGTCCAGTCCCAACCCACCCTCCAGCTTCATCTTAATCACACCTCTTTTTGCTCCTAGTGTCCTACCACATTGCCTGACTTACTGTTTCTTGGTAAATACTATTCCTACTTCCCGAAGATTATTTCCATCTGTTCCCCCGACACCCTTCAGTTAGCTTCCACTCAACCTTCAGAATTTAGTTCAGGTGACCCTTCCTCAAGAGAAACCTTGCCTGAATCATTAGGAAAGGCTTCTCTTGTTTCTCAGTCTCATAGCATCATCTGTCTCTTTTTTTTGTGACTTGAATATAATTAATATTTTATATTTTGTCCTTGTTGCTTGTTTGGTTAATATATTTCCCCCACTAGACTACTCAATACCTTAGTAGGGCACCTGACACATAGTTGGAGCTCTTATTTATTGAATGAATGAATGATTCCTTCCTGTACCACTCTAGTCTTGCCCACTGTCATTTTTATTCTGGGTATTATATTTCCCAACCAGTTGTCTGGCTTTCTCCTGAGATCTCATCCCCATGGGTCTGAGTGAGTTGCCTTGAATATAAATCTAATCATGTCTTCTGTAAGATTCAGTGATGCTGTCCTGCTGCACTTAAGAGAAAATCCTTTTTTCAAGCCCTAAAATCCTGCCCTCACTAGACTTCCCTCACCATTTCTCTGTTTGCATCCTAACCTTTCAGTTTTGGCTTCATATAAGCTCGCAGCCCTGCCTGAAACAGTTGTCTCTGTCCCCACTCCACCCCCTGCCCTCCACAAAGAAAAGTTAACTCTTACTCATCTTTCAGATCTCAGACTAAAAGTTGCCTCAGAGATGCCACCATAGCTCTCTATTTCCCCCATCTTTCATGATACTTTATCACCTGTCTTCATGCAGTCCTCCTCTAGACTATTAGCAAAATGCTCATACTGTGTCCTCAGTATTTGGCACATAATAGGTTTTCTTGACATCGAAGGAAGGAATAAACATCTTGGTAACTATAGCTAGAAAAAAAGAAAATACGGTATCTACTTCACTAAAACCAAAGGGGTTTTTTTTGGGCAGACAATCTTCATTATTCAGATGGAAATTAATGTTTGTTGAATGAATGAGCTACATTTTATGGATTAACTCGTTCAGCTGGTAAGGGTTATACTTGGAGGCTATTTCATCTTGGCGGGCTTGTTCAAAGTTAGAGCCTCATTTTAAGTAAAATGTTCTGTGGGGGCCATATTAAGATTTTTATATGACAGAAGTATATATATATCTACAAATGTTTCAAGCCAAGATTATGTCTTCTTCCATAATGCCACCTTATTCCAGGATAGTATTTTGGGCCAGATGGTTTTCCACATTTAAAACATACCAACATTCTTTTAAGGCCCAGTGATTATCAGAAGGGATTGGCACTACATTTTAAAATGTAGGGGGAATTTTTGATTGTCACAGGACTAGAGGATGCCATTTGTATTTAGTAGGTGAGGCCAGGCAGGGTGCTAAATGTCTTAAAAGTCCAGGAGTCCTGCACAACAAATTACTGCCCTTCCTGATTTGCCAATTATGCCCCTGCTGGGAAGCATGAAAGGCGAGAGAAGAGCTTTCAGAATGTCAGGGATAAATATATCCATTAAGCCTTCAGACTAAGACGCAGGAATAGTTTTCCATTTGGGTATGAATACGGTAAGTTCTTAGAACATTTCTTAAAACATATCATTAGCCGAATACTAGTTTAACAGCTAAAACTTACCTAGTTTTAATCAACTCCAGGGAACATTACACTTTATTTAACCCCTAATTATCTGATACCCGAGTTCTGTCAGAAACACTGCTGAGGCATCCAGGAAGATGAGCCTGTGAAATCTGAGAATCCTTCATGTCTCTGGAATGAGTCCCTAGATTCTAGCCCTGCAGCTAGTTGACACTCTAAAAAACTACTATGAGTGCCTTCCTTTAGCTCCCCATAGAAATGTCTTTGTATAACCATGGCATATTATTCTCTTGACTTCCGTTGAGGATTGATAGAAATAAAAATGAGCCAGAAATGTTTCTTCAGCTTTTGTAAAAGTGCTGTTAAAAGCATTATGTCATATCTAGTACTTCTTATCCAAGTATTTAAAAATTTAGTGTTAGGAAAATGTTTTTCCTTAAGATACATGTTAATATTAGGTAGTACATCTAAATAATTTATTTGCTTCCCTTTTGCCTTGGTTACTGGGAAACTAAGAGCCAAGCTCAGTGCTTAGATTAATTACTTTCAGCCTAGGTTTTTCTGTATATTACCCTTTCGGTAGGGCTTGAAGTAACCCTTCAGTTTGCTCATAATTTGTTGTGAGTTTTATAGATAGTTTACATGCAATGAAATGCATATATCTTAAGTGTTCAACTCAGTGAGTTTTGACACTTCTCTTTGTCCATGTTAACAATCATCAAAACATTTTCATTGCCCCAGAAAATACCACTGTGCTCCTTTCCGGCAAATATTCCTTCCCTCTGCTAAAACTACTTTTTCATTTCTATGACCATAGTTTAGTTTTTGGCTATTCTTGAACTTTATTTGAATGGAATCGTACATATATAATCTTTTTGTTTGGCTTTTAAAATTCAATATAACGTTTTGACATTTCTCCATGTTGTAGCATGACTCAGCAGTTCTTTCTTTTCAGTTGCTGTGTAGTAGTACATTTCTTTTGGGTTTTTTTGTGTGTGTCTGCTTTTGAAATTTATTTATTTATATTTTTTGAGACAGAGTCTGGCTCTGTCAACTCAGGCTGGAGTGCAGTGGCATCATCTCAGCTCACTGCAATTTCTGCCTCCCAGGCTCAAGCCATCCTCTAACCTCAGCCTCCCGAGTAGCTAAGACTCTACAGGCATATGCCACCATACCTAGTTAGTTTTTGTATTTTTTTTAGTAGAGACGGAGTTTTGCCATGTTGTCCAGGCTGGTCTCAAACTTCTGGTCTCAAAGCAATCCGCCTTCCTCGGCCTTCCAAAGTGCTAGGATTACAAGCATGAGCCACTGTGCCCTGCCAGTATTCCATTTTTTGTATATACCACAATTTATCATTTTTTTCTGTGTAGGTATTTTGATTGTTTCCAAATTGGGAAGTATGAATAAAGTTGCTATGAACATGCATGTACAAGTCTTTTTTGACAGCTCATGTTTTAAAAAGTAATGATTTCATTGCAAAATCATCTTTATTGTAAACATATCTTTTTGAGGGTAGATTGGTAAAATGTAAATAATAAATACATCACAATGCAGGATTCCAAGTATTACTAGGTTTACAGTCATAACAAACACTAAGAATCGTTTATAAATTTCAGTTTCTCATTGTTTTAGAATGGAAGGTCTAACCAAATATGTAATGTATCCCTTCAAGTAAACTAGCATAACTTGGGTAGCTTCTCATATAAATTCCCCTTAAGGCATACGTTGCTGTCTTTTCCAAATTCCCATTTTGCTTGTCCAATAGGCATTATCAGATACAACATGTTCAAAGGCAAACTTGATTTTCCTCCCATGGTTTCCTCATCTCAGCTCCTTTTTTTTTCCAGTTGCACAGGCTAAAAATAGGAAGTCATTCTAGATTCCTCTCTTTTTCATAAACCTCACATCAAATCCATCAGCAAATCTGGTGTGCTCTAACTTCAAGATACAGATTATCCAGAATTCAGCCACTTCTCACTGTCTCTACTGCTAACATACTAGTCAAAGCTGCTATCATCTCTTGCTTGGAATGGTGTAATGGCCTCACAACTGATCTTCCTGCTTCTATACTTGGCCCCTAGAGCCTCTTCTAAACAGAGTAGCTAGAGCGATCTTTTCTAAATCTAAGCCACATCATGTCACTCCCCTGCTCAAATCCCAACATTTTATTCAGAATAAAAGTCGAACAATGCCCTACCTGTAGGCAACCTAGGCCTCCAAAGCTCTTCTTACATCACCTCCTATAACTCTTTCCCTTTCTCACTCCTCTACAGCCACACAGCTGCCTCACTTTCCTTTGAACGTACCAAGGGCAATCCTGCTTCAGAGCCTTTGCACTTGCTGTTTCTGGGCCAGGAATTCCACACCCTCCTTCCCTCACATATATCCCAAGGCTCACTGCCTTCCTTCAGTTAAGTCTGCTGGAATGTCACTTCGTTAGGTATTGCCTGATCACCTTTTCTAAAGTGAGTCTCACCTCCACCCTCAATGCTGGCAATGTCTGTTTGTAGTGTATTCTTAACGATACAGATTAGCACAATGCAGGCCAGACCATGAAGACTGCTTCAAGTTCGAGGATGGGCAAAAATGATGACTAGGACTTGGCTCAAGATTCCTAAAACAGCTAATAAGAAATGCAAAGAATAAATGAGAGAGTAATTGGAGACAAGCTTTCCCTTGTCTTCCCTTCTTTTCTCACAGAGGCTCCTCCAGAAGGTGGTCGTTTCCATAGCCCATATGGAGTGAGATGTCCACTAGGGCAGAGAAGCACAGAACCGTGGGCACTGCTTCCCTTCCTTTAATCCCATCATATTGCTGCCCAGTGAGCTGATCAAGAAGGCTTATGCCCAGGTATCCCTGTGGCTATGAGCATTGCTCCTTATCTATGCCTCTGCTCTTAGACTTTTCCATTCTGCCCTCTTAGGGGCCTTCCTGGCCATGACCACACTACCTTATTTTTCTCTATAGTACTTATGACCATCTGACATATATTTATGTTTGTATTTGTTTATTGTCTGTCTCTACAAATAAAATGTAAATTCCCTAAAAACAGAGACTTTATTATTTTTGTTCATGTTACATCCTCAGCACCTAGTAAAGCACCTGGCACGTATTAGGTACTCACTAAATATTTACTGAATGAATTTTGTTCAATAAATTTAACATGGTTCTATGTAGCCTCCTTTTCAAAAATTGGCTCTGTTATGTAGACTTCAGGGGCAACTGATAACAAACAAAACCAAACGTGGCTTTCTTCCCTTTTTTTTTTCTTTAATTGTAGTTTCAGAATTTCATCTAGGACTGGGAATGGCCACAGGAATGCAAGTTATATACACCTCAGATTTGGTGCTAGTGATGTTGCCATGTTAAGAAAGTGAGCTGGGCCTTGTGCCTTCAGTAGACAGAATCAAAATCTATTACCTTATTTTAATATCTGAAGTTCAAATTACCTCTAATGTAGGGATCCCTTAAATGTGATAGTGCTGAATCACAATGGAGAAAAAAAATGGCAAAGAGTATACTGAAATTCAGACTGATTCACAAGTAAAAGGCCTCTTGGAGACAACACTCTGAGAAAGGGACTGCTTTTTAAAAAAATCTGCATGTTTTGGGGTCTGAATGGGTTTGAATAGTAGAGACACAAAATAGAAATGGTAGCTGCTTCTCATTGATTCATTCTAACATAATTTTTAAATTTTAAATTTTTTTTTTTTTTTTGAGACGGAGTCTCTCTGTCGCCCAGGCTGGAGTGCAGTGGCGTGATCTTGGCTCACGGCAACCTCTGCCTCCCAGGTTCAAGCAATTCTCCTGCCTCAGCCTCCCAAGTAGCTGGGACTACAGGTGCCTGCCACCATGCCCAACTAATTTTTTTTTCTTTTATTATTATTATACTTTAAGTTTTAGGGTACATGTGCACAATGTGCAGGTTTGTTACATATGTATACATGTGCCATATTGGTGTGCCGGACCCATTAACTCGTCATTTAGCATTAGGTATATCTCCTAATGCTATCTGTCCTCCCTCCCCCCACACCCGGCTAATCTTTGTATTTTTAGTAGAGATGAGGTTTCATCATATTGGCCAGGCTGGTCTCAAACCCCTGACCTTGTGATCCACTCGCCTCGACCTCTCAAAGTGCTGGGATTACAGGCGTAAGCCACTGCGCCCGGTCAAATTTTTAAATTAAAGAAATAAATATTTATGTTTTTATTTTTTGTAGCGATGAGGTCTTGCCTACATTATGTTGCCCAGCCTGGTCTCATACTCCTAGTCTCAAGAGATTCTCCCACCTCAGCCTCCCAAAGTGCTCGGATTACAGGCATGAACCACTACAACCAACCCAACAAATAATTTTGTCAAGTATCTAGTGTAATTCTATTTTTTGGAAGTCCACATTGTTATTAGAGTGAAATAGTTTCTACAACATGACCCAGAAATTCAAATTTCCTGGTAGTTGATTAGTAACATATAGTGAGCACCCATATGTGCAGATTACAGCACTAAACTCTGCCCTAAAGGAGGTTGCAGGTCTTATCTGCCTGGGAGTATTGGTTGAAAGGAGAATAATAAACTTGGCTATCTTTCTCTGGGGAGTTGATCATAATCCCCAAAAATAATCCTCGAGGCCATAATCCCAAATGTCGAAATCCTGAAAGAGCAAAATCCCAAAAATATAATTCTGGAAAAAATAACTTTAAATAATTATTTAAAAGTTGCTTGTTTACATTTTTCAAAGGGGATTTATTTGAGAAACATAAAAATATGACAGAATACTTCATAGGCCACTCTACACGTTAAAATAGGTAAGAGTAACATATTTTTGCAAGCATAAACACTCAGGCATACAAATGGCAGTTGCACAGGTCTGACAATTATGAGCAGATGAACCATATTCATAAATAGCTTATATAACTGTGGTCATCTGAAATACCATGATGGACAACCTAAGTCTTTTGAGGAGATCAATCGAAATCCATGATGGGTCATCACCACGTAGGCAGTCGTCCAAAGAACCAAAATCTCAAGAGATTTTACCTTTCACAAATGCAGATGTACAAAAAGGACATCTTATCACTTATTGAGGAAGTTTCAATATCTTTATACAAAAATGTACATACAAAGTACAATGTTTACACACAAAGTCGTTGTGAGAACACTTGTGGAGTCAAATTTGCAAAAAAAAAAGCATAAAATGAGTTAGAACTCTAAAAGTCTTTACACAGTTCATATCTCAGGTATTGGAAATGATTCAAAGCATAGCAAATTGTAAAAACCAATGCTGACAATTTAAAATAGTGGGAAAAAAACTAAAAAAAAAAAATCCCAAAACACAAATAATAAGAAAATTTAACATATGAAAAAGTATATTACAGGGATAGAGTATGAGCAATTGCACCAGAGCTAATTTCTAAGAGCTGGCCAACTTTCATGATCATTTTGAAGTCTTGGGTCTCTATGAATAGCTGCCTTTTTTTTTCTTTTAAAGCATACCTCTCTTTCACATTCATTTTCTATTTGGCACTACTCTTTTTGAAATTATTCTAGGATTCAGTATACATGGACATAAGCATTCCCTATAAAATTTTTGCATTTTCTGTGCCATGCTTCTTTGTTGTTTTGTGCACATGGAAATAAATCCATTTCACATGCACTCATATACAGACCACAAATTCAGGAGAAATAATATTGGTGCTTGAACAGCAACACCATCATGTAAGTGTCTTCTTATTCTACCACGCACTTAATTATTTTTGAACCAGCCGACTTTTTCAGGCACATGCTGCTTTAATTTATTGAAAGCTCCTGGCATGTCATCAGCTACAGGGAATGCCAATGCAGGCAAGTGGCACATTTTTAAACTGAAGTTTTCATCATTGCTGTATTGCATGACCAATTCACTCATCTGAATTTTCAAATGCAAACACATTTGGTTGAAAGTAAGAAACAAACTTTGTTGGCAACCCCTCAAAATTTGCTTTTAGAAACCTTGGTTTTACCTAATTCCAAATCTGTCATTATGGTTTGGGGATTCAATTAAAATCTATTTTCTTCTACACTAAATCTTCAAATAAGCATTTATGAAGTGTTTCACTTTTTCCAGTCATTAATACATAAATGAGCAAAGAAGTTCTAGAATTTTCAGATTCCACAGGGGCATGAGTTGTATGTAGTTAATAAGAAACAGTTTTGAAAGTGCCATCCATTAGCCAAAGTGAAGCATGTGCTAGTTTTTCTATGTTAGATTTAATGGTAAATATAAGTCTATTTTATTTGGCAGTCAAATCCCCAATTAATAGTTCAACATTTAATGTGATTTTTAACACTGGAAGAACCTCAATATCAGCAAGTGTCTTTGGTTCAGAAAGTCACTGAGCTTGTCAAATTCTTTTTATTCGCCAATGAAGGGCATTGTTTAAGATAAGCATGGTGCTTTGTGTGAAGGCACGGAAGTTGTACACGATTGGATAATTCAACAGGAGAGATTCCTTGTATTTTTTGCCTGCATTTTAACTTCTGTGATCTGTGAAACAGTTACCGCACTTGTATTTGGAAAGTGGTTGTGGTCCACGAATTTTGTAGGTATATGATGTCCATTTAAAGTCTGGTTCCTGCCTGGACATTGCAATTAAGTGATTTTCTGCTTTTGCAGTACCAATAATGATTAGCTTTTAAACTTTCATCTTTACCATTGGTAAGTAGACTTATCACAGCATTTTTGTGAGGGGACAATTTCACAGATCTCTTCCATTGTGTTGTAAGCAATACAGTTAGAAAGGTTGATATTTGGCTCCCCAATACCAAATCCATATTAGTCAGGGTTCTCCAGGGACACAACCAATAAGATATGTATATGGATATATGAGAGAGGATGTATTAGAGGAATTGGCTCACACAAATATGGTGGCTGAGAAGTCCCACAACAGGCTGTCTGCAAGATGGAGACCCTGGAATGCCAGCAACATGGCTTAGTCCAAGTCCCAAGGCCTCAGGACCAGGGAAGCTAATGGTTAATTCTCAGTCTAAGGCTGAAAGCCCCGGAACCTGGGGGGGGCCATTGGTGTAAGTCGTGGAGTCCAAAAGCCAGCAAACCTGTCTGTCATTCTGATGTCCAAGGCAACAGAAGAAAAATCCATCCCCGCTCTCAGAGGGAGACCAATTTGCCTCCTACATTTGTTCTCTCTGGGCCCCAGGCAATTGGATGGTGCTTGCCAATGTTCAGGGCACATCTTCACCACTAAATCTACTCAGATTCACACACTAACCTCCCCTGGAAACACCCTCACAGACACACTCAAAATAATGTTTTACCAGCTCTCTTGGTATTCCTTAATCCAGTCAAGTTGACACCTAAAATTAGGTCCACAGTCTACCCCTTGTCAACTTGGCACCCATATGCCTCTCCTTCAACCATATTTAATTTCCAAATAAAGACAATAGCGAGGTAATAGTTCCACCCAACATGATATACCTACCATGTGATTGTGATTTTTGGGATTTTAGATTTTAGGGATTTTTTGATTTTAAGGGATTTCAGCATTTAGGGTTATGGCGTTCAGGACTCTGTCTTTTGGGATTATGATTCAAACTCCTTTCTCTGTAAATCTATTGCTTCCAGTGGAAGAAAAGATATTGACATATCAGATTTGATATAATGTCTGCTCATTTTGGAGTCAGACATGAGGCTCAGGCCTGAGAGGGTTGTGAATCTTGAATATGTAGCTCATCCTCCCCAGATACTTAAAGAACATGGTCAGGAAGATGGTTATTATGGTCTTGCAAGCACAAGGGCATTCTACCCACCAAATTCTAATCAGAATAAATAGAGACAACAAAGAAACCCACTTTTTAAGTATCAGAGTATACACAAAGTCTGAATCTGCAAAGTAAAAAGTGCATATGAATCATTTGCTCAATCAAAGTCTAGTACAGACCAACTCCAGGCACAGGGAGTTTGGCCAAAGATGGGGAGGACTGGCTCTGGTTGATCACAGATCTACAATCACAGGGCACTGCAGACAAGGAAAATTTAAACCAGAATGGAAAAGTCACAGATAAGAGTTCAGACTGGCTGGGTGCAGTGGCTCACGCCTGTAATCCCAGCATTTTGGGAGGCCAAGGCAGGCAGATCATCTGAGGTCAGGAGTTTGAGACCAGCCTGGCTAACATGGTGAAACCCCGTCTCTACTAAAAATACAAAAAATTAGCTGGGCATGGTGCCACGTGCCTGTAATCCCAGCTACTTGGGAGGCTGCGGCAGGAGAATCACTTGAACCTGGGAGGCAGAGGTTGCAGTGAGCCGAGATTGCGCCACTGCACTCGGGCTTGGGCAACTAGAGCGAAACTCTGTCCCAAAAAAAAAGAGAAAAAAAAAAAAAAAAAAGAGTTCAGACCAACGAAAAACAATCAATTCCACATGAAGATACAAGGTAACAGGCTGAAACTTCCCTGGCTCAGTGTTGATGACGATTGTTGATGCAGTCCCCTTAAAATGATGTTCTTAAGATGAGTTGCTACCAATTAACTTGTGATTTCTCAAAGAATCAAGCCTTACCTAAAAAATGGAAGGTCCTTTCTTCCGTGAGTCATACATTACCCAAAAGCCTTGAGCTTCCTGGAATGACTGTTAAAAATTTCGAATCTCCCAGCAATGACTTTGAAACACAATTTTCAATGTTACTGACCCACCCAGCCATTTCTAGATGTACAGCAGGTCCTTGAATAATGTTAGTTCACTCGACAATGTTCTTTATAATGTTGATGAGGGGAAAAAAAAAAAAAAAGGATTCCTGGCCAGGGCCATTGTCTGGGTGGAGTTTGCATGTTCTCCCCATGTCTGCGTAGGTCTTCTCTGGGTACTCCTGTTTCCTCCCACATCCCAAAGTGGTGCACGTTAGGTTAACTGGTGAGTATAAATTGTCTCAGTGCGAGTGAGTGTGGGTGTGTGTGACAGTGCGCCCTGCAATGGGATGGTGTCCTGTCCAGCACTGGCTCCCGCCTTGCGCCCTGAGCTGCCGGAATATGTCCCAGCCACCTTAAACTGGAATGTTTTTATTAATCTTTCTTACATGAATATGTAGCTCACGTTTATTTTGATGTTTAATACTAGGTCTTTATTTAGAAATTTGGTGATGTTTTTGTGACCAGAAATATAGAGTAGGAACTTAACTCTTGTTTACATCAATTAGCCTATGGTAAAATTGGTTTTGTTATATGTTGTTTCACTTAAAGTCACAGTTTCTAGTAATTTATTGATGGCATTAAGTGAGGACTTACTGAATAGAGGAAGTGTTCACACGGTATGTGATCAGGACAGGGGACAAGGCAGGGAGCACAGCAGGAAACAACCAGGAACAGAAGAGACACTTTTGTCCATGGACTAAACTTCCTTTTTGTTTTTTAAAGATCACATACATTTTTTACTTTTTATTAGGGAAATTTTTAAACACAGACACAAGAGTGGCAAAAACGATATAATAAATTCTCATGAGTCCATCACTCAGCTTTACCAATTAGCAATAATTTATCTTTCTCATTTCATCTCTATCCCCTTATTTGATTTCATTTTTATTTCTGCTGGAGTATTTTAAAGCAAATTCGAAGCATCAAATCATATCACCCATAAATACTGCAGTATATATCTCTTTTTTAAAACTAAATCCCAGTACTATTATTTCTGTCTTTAACAAAATTAGTAATCGTTTTTTGTTTTCTAATACACACCTACATTTGTGTTCAAATTTGCTCAGTTGGCTCAAATATCACTTTTTATAGTGGTTTGTTCGAATTGGGATTCAAACAAGGTTTACACTTTGCATTTGGTTGCTATATCCCTTAAGTCTGTTCTAATCTATAAGTTTCTGTTTCTTTCTCCACCTTCCTGCCATTTATTGATTGAAAAGTTGGGTCATATGTCCTGTAGAAGTCCCCCCATTCTGGATTTTTCTGATGGAATCTCCACGGTGTCATTTTAAATGTCCGTGTATCCCCATGTGTTTTGTGAACAGATAGGTAGAGAGGGCTTCAATTCAATTCTTATTATTGTTAATTAGTTAATCTGTGGGACAAGAATACTTTATTGATTGTGTTATAATCTTCCTATTGCATCACATCAATAGAGAGTGATGTTCGGCTTAATTAATTGGTTCAGGTAGATTCATCTAATTTTATTTAAGATTCTTAATTATGAATGTAATATGTTCATTGCGGAAAAATTAGAAAATACAGATAGCAACAAAGAGGAAAATAAAAAGCAAGGGTATTCCTATAATCCAAAGACGCCTATTGTTCACATTTGGCATATACCTTTTCAGTTTTTTTTCTATTTGGTTGATCAATCTTAAAACTTCCTTCTTTCTCTTCCTTACTGAATTTACACTGCCCCCTTAAAGATTATCCAATAAGCCCACTGGTTAACAAATATTTTGGATGGATATTATTTTTGTGATTCTGGAAAGAAAGAAGGAGGGAGGGAGGGAGAAAATACCCAGTTTGAGCACCTGCTACGTAGCAATTACTTTTACATTACTTGTATTTATCTTCACAATCACCTTGTCAGCAAGGTCTTGTATTCTCACTTTATAAAAGAGGAGATTGATACTCAGATCTCTTGGAGTCTTTAATTCTAAGTCCAAAGAGTTGTGGAGTCTTTTGATTCCAAGTCTAAAGTCCTAATATTTATTTCCTTCCTGAATGTTGTGGTATTGATGTTAAACAAGACCATTCTATCTAGCCAGTTAAGAATGTACTTGATGGGCATGAAAAAACCTAATAGTGGCTTAGAATACTTGAGAGATTTTATTTGACATTTAGCCAGGCAAATTCATTTAGGCATATGAAAACAAGTACAGAAAGTCCTCCATTTTCATAGATTAAAAACACAGCTTTGCATGCTTTCCATGTTTGGCCTCATCTTTACTGTTGCTCTTTTCTTGTGGTACTGGCTGTTAGAGTTTTTAACTTAAAATAGAAAAAAGAATAGAAAGGTAGGCAAAAATCTGTAATGGAGGACATTGGGTTTTGGATTATCTATAAATCTTATGTTGTACCAATTTTAATCACATGAGTTAATTCAAAGAAGCATAGAATATTAGAATTGACAGGTGTCTTAAAGATTACCTGCTGGAATATTCTCAATATGTAATGAGGAGGCCAAAACTCCAATGGGTTGAGTGATTTTTCAGCAGCTCATCCAACTACTTTGATAACAAGGCATGAATTGAACTTAACATCTTTTACTCCTTCAGTTGTATATTACCATTGTATGAGTTCAACCTGTTCTGAGGATTTTTTCTTCTATGAACAGAAGAAAATGCTTCAGTAATCTTTTCATTACACTTAGGACGAGCAGTGAACTTACTGGATTCAGAAGCATGTCTTACTGTTGTAAAACACATCCCAAGAAGGGTTTCCTACTATTGTGAAAGCTGAGGACCAGTTTTCCAATAAGGACATCAGACAGGGAGAGAAAACACATTTTAAATAAGGCTAAGATTATATTTTCTCTTGGGTTTCTTTATTTTTACCTAATTGTGTACATGATTAAATTTAAATAAATATGCCTTTTAAGAAACATTCAACCTTTTAATTCCAAAAGAAAGGTAGTAGAGAATAAGATTGCTTGTAATATTACTGAACATAGGCTTATATAGAAATGCTTGAATATAGAAATGTACAAATATGGAAAACTCACTAGGGAAAATTGGTGGAAAATCTTTCATCACGCTATACTTTAAAATGCAAACATAAAGGGCAGAAACAAATGGCAGGAAATAGCTAATTGTTCATTCAGCAACAGATTCTTGGGACAATGGTTTGAAGTAGCTAGAAGATGTGCTTAGTATCCAGTTTCCTACCATTTCATATAAACATCGCCTCTCTGTTTCCTTCAGGGATAAATTTAACCTTAAAATCAGTCCCAGTGTCTCCAGTGCTGTCCTGTTTGTAGGGTAGTAATCAGCCAACAGGTTTTTGACACTTTGTGGCTCACAGGATATCTTTCAGCAGACAGACATGTTCATTAGTTGTCCAGTTTCTAATGATATTTCTGGATTGTGAACTGATAGTGCCATGTGGTAAATGGCCATTTATTCTGGCTTCTGAGCAATTGAAATGCGGGAACTATTTAGTTCCATGGTACTTGACAGAAGGAATCGGATTTACTACACAAGGTTGAAAACAATTCTGTCATTGTGAACTGAGAATAAATTGACAGAAGCGTAGCATCTTTTCTATATGCATATCCAGTAGTAAAGAATAGTATAGAGATATCATCCATGTTCAAACAAAAGGTATTTTTAAAAATATATAGTGAGGCCTAATGTGATGGCTCACGCCTGTAATCCCAGTGCTTTGGGAGGCCAAGGTAGGAGGATCACTTGAGGCCAGGAGTTCCTGAGCAACATGGCAAGACCATGTCTCTACAAAAATTTTTTAAAAAATAGTCAAATGTGGTAGTGCATGCTGGTAGTCCCAGCTATTCAGGAGGCTGAGGTGGGAGGATTACTTGAGCCCAGAAGTTCAAGGTTACAGTATGCTATGATTGCACCACTTCATTCCAGTCTGGGCAACAAAGCAAGACCTCTCTCTCTCTCTCTCTCTCACTCTCTCTCTCTCTCTATATATATATAAAACACAATATCATTAAATAGCTGTCCATTCCCTGCTTCCCCTAGCCCCTGATAAGCACCATACTACTGTGTATCTCTGTGAATCTGACTGCTCTAGGTACCTCATATAAGTGCAATCACACAGTACTAGTCTCTTTGTGACTGGCTTGTTGCACTTAGCATAATGCTCTCAAGGTTTATGTATAAATATACATATATATATGTAGGGGGTGTGTGGGTGTGGGTGGGTGTATGGGTGTGGTTGGGTGTGGGGGTCAGAAAAAGTAACTCTGATGTACCCATCAACCAACTTCAACAATTATCAATTCTTAGCCAGTCTAGTTTCATCATTAAGTATACGGTTACTCTTGAAATATCCTGAATGATCTCATAAATGTTTTGTTTTCTTCCTGAGTTTGTATGTTTGAATCAGTAACCAGATAAGATCTATACATTTGCAATTGACTTATAATGTTTTTAATTAATTAATTAATTTATTAAAAAATTTTTTTTTGTAGAGACATGGTTTCACCATGTTGCCCAGGCTGGTCTCAAACTCCTGAGCTCAAATGACCCACCTTCCTCGAACTCACAAAGTTTTGGGATTACAGGTGTGAGCCACTGCACCTGGCCTGATAATATTTTTTAAATTAAAATTAAAATTTTTTAAATTATGGTAAAATACACGAAACTTAAAAATGTACCATCTTAAGCATGTTTTGTTTTGTTTTGAGATGGAGTCTCGCTCTGTCACCTAGGCTGGAGTGCCATGACACCATCTCGGCTCACTGCAACCTCTGCCTCCCAAGTTCAAGTGGTTCTCCTGCCTCAGCCTCCCGAGTAGCTGGGACTACAGGCACGCACCACCACGCCCAGCTAATTTTTGTATTTTTAGTAGAGTTGGGGTTTCACCATGTTGGCCAGGATGGTCTCGATCTCTTGACCTCGTGATCCACCTGCCTCAGCTTCCCAAAGTGCTGAGATTACAGGTGTGAGCCATCACTCCTGGCCCCCATCTTAAGCATTTTAAGTGTACGTTCAGTAGTGTTAAGTACATTCACATTGATTATTTTGCAACCAATCCTTAGAACTCTTTCCATTTTGCAAAACTGGAACGCAATATCATTACATAGCTGTCCATTCCCTGCTTCCCCTAGCCCCTGATAACTACCATACTACTGTCTGTCTCTGTGAATCTGACTACTCTAGGTACCTCATATAAGTGCAATCACACAGTATTAGTCTCTTTGTGACTGGCTTGTTGCACTTAGCATAATGCTCTCAAGGTTTATGTATGCATACTATGTGACAGAATTTCCTTCCTCTTTAGGCTGAATAATATTCCATTGTACTTATATACCACATATTTTGTTTATCATTTTGTACATTGTTTATTCATCTGTCAATAAACATTTGGGAGAATTCACATATTTATAATGTTGGCTTCTAATCCACATTGTATAATTTATCACTTATTTAGGCTACTGAATCAGAATTACCTGGAAGGTTTATTAAACACAGCCTGCCTCAGAGTTTCTGATTCAGCAGGTCTGGGGTGGGGCCTGATAATTTGCATTTCTAACAATTCCCAGGTGATGTTGCTGCTGCTGGTCCAGGACTATACTTTGAGAACAATTGCCATACAGTTTTGAAGATTTAGAAAAATTTGGCTAATTTTTGCCAAATAAAAAACAATAGAGCATATGATATTACTTCAATTCTATCCAGATTCATTTTAAATAATAGTTGTGTCATCTAAAAACCAAACTTAGAAATGTAGAATCTTTAGATCTTTCCTACTGTAGTACATGTGGTTGTTTATGCTCTTTGTCAGACAACCATTGAGATCAGGAGGCATAGAGCTGCAAATCAATTTATGACCTTTGTGAAAGGGAAAATTTAAAGGTCCTTTATCTCCCTCTAGCCTTTAATTTAAAATTTTGCAGGTTGGATACTTGCCAAAAAAAGCAATTAGAGAGATTCTTAAACTTTGCATTGACTTATTGGGCAGAAAGCTGAATGAAGGGCCATGTAAATAATACATAAACATAAAAACGAATTCAAATAGTGTGCACATTAGGGAGTTCTAAAGAACCCTGAAGGAGCCAGGGGAAGGAGATTGGAAAGAAGGATTTTATTTCTCTTATCTGCTCCATCTCTTCTTAGTTTAAATCCCATTGAAACTCCAACTTAGATAATATTAGATTCACCCTTCCTTTGTTGAAACATATAGTGCAGGAATAATCCCAAATTGTTGGGTTGAAATGGAAACGGATGGGAGGCAAGAGATGTCATAGCATTTTCCTTTCCTAGCAGTAAAGTTTTATCAGTGTTCTTTCCTTGTGGCATGGTTAGAAACGGCAACCAAGAAAGTGACTCAATTTACCCCTGATTTTCAGTTTGTAATTGGGGGCAGTGAGTGGGACAGGCCCACCTCTATCTGCACTTAATGTTGTTTGACTTGGGCAGCACTTTCCATACTTGCCACTTCCCCATGTCCTCCAAACCTCCCAACAATCCGATAGAAAGCATCTGTTCTCCATCATTTTCACCAGGAAGCTAGGACAATGGCTTAAAGTGCAAACTGAAGGTCCCTGAGATTCCCTGAGATCCTTACAGGGAGCCTTTGGGGTCAGAACTATTTCTTGATGAGTTAAGATATTATTTCCCTTTTTCACTTTTATTCTCTCAAGTATGCAATGGAGTTTTTCAAGGAGTTATATGACAGGTGATATTGCAACTCATTGAATGCAGAAGACATAAGAATCCAGCTGTCTTCCACTTAGAGACTTTCTAAAATAAGATGTGACTCTCACTAAATGTTTTTATTTTGGAACGAATTCATAAAACTGTCATTTTGCTAACATGTAATGGGCTTACTATTTTATTTTAATTAAATCGATAAATATATATTTAAAATGTTCTTAGTTTAAATTTCTAATATAGTAAATATTGATAGATACAACCTACATAAACAAAAGCTATATGGAGTCCTCAATAATTTTTAAGAATGTAAATGGATTTGGAGGCCAAAATGTTTGAGAATTGCTGGGCTAGGATTGTTCAAGCCTCTCTGGGGCATATGCTAATTATCTTAAAGCCATCCAATCATCACCCAACTTCCCACCAATGTCTTTGTACTCACTTCTTGTCAGCCAATCCTCACAGTCAGGAAGCAGTAGTGTTAGGATGGTTGAAAGTAAAAGCACAAAGAGATTGAGTTCAAATTCTTTCTTGGCTACTTGTGAAGTTTGTAACTTTGAGTAATTTACTGGGCCCCTCAAAAGTCTCAGTTTTCTCATCTGTAAAAGGGGTATAATGGTAGTACCTACCTTATACGTTTGTGAGAATTAAGAAAGAAGGCACAGAATATATGTTAGCTATAATAGATGAAATTCTTTAGAGTTTTATTTGTGGTTATCTAATCATAAGGATTGGAAAAAACTAAAGTCCATGCCAACTTGTTTTACTTCTTTGAAAAAGAGAAACAAGAGGTATAGTAACGTTTAATATTTGATTTAACATGTACAGTGGATGAGAGGGCATTCTGTATTGATCTCCTCAATCTTGCCAGAAAAGTGTTGTGATTTCTAACAGTTTATTTTCAAATTTTGTTTCCCTAAGTTCAATGAGCCCTCCACTTCTAATGAGGTGGCTTTAGAGTAGAGAAATCAAAAGGCAGTTGCCTTTGTTGTGATGGACAGATCTGGATGGAGCATTATAAGGGTGAGGCTGCTGAGTTTCCCATTTTGCTTATACATATGATGCTTTGAAACCTACGCTGACCTGTTTTAACTCTGGCCTAAAGACAGGCCAGTTGAAGAGAAATAGAGCCAGTGTCTCCACTGGCAACACAGCCATCCTGAAGAGGAATGTCCATGTGTACATCTGCCACCAGAAGTGGGATGCAAGAGAGGCACTGATCTCTTTTTTGATATTGAGTTTTATCCAAGTACTCATTAAGTAGATCCCTTTTATTTTCAAAATATCTGGGGCTAATGTGCTTAATTTGGTTAGACCTAGTGAGTGAGCTATGGAGAACTGGAATCATTTTATATCAATTCCCGATCTTTGCTCAGATTCATTCTGTACTGCCTGTCTCTTCTGCTTCTTAGACAAAGATTGAACTTGCAGGCCAGGTGCAGTGGCTCATGCCTGTAATTCCAACACTTTGGGAGGCCGAGGTGGGCAGACCACTTGAGGCCAGGAATTCGAGACCAGCCTGACCAATACAGAGAAACCCCACCTCTACTAAAAATACAAAGTTAGCCAGGTGTGGTGGTGCATGCCTGTAATCCCAGCTACCCAGGAGGCTGAGGCAGGAGAATTGCTTCAACCCAGGAGGCAGAGGTTGTGGTGAGCCGAGGTGGTGCCATTGCACTCCAGCCTGGGCAACAAGAGTGAAACTCCATCTCAAAATAAATAAATAATAAGATTGAACTTGCTACATGCTTCTATCTCTATCTGCCTTCTGTGCTGCCAGCTCCTGCTCCTAGCAAGAAGCAAGAGAACTTATGTTATTTTTCAACCCCTAGTTCTCTCCTGGTAAAACTGTGAAGAATCTATTTGCATATCTAGCCATTCTACATGCATAAAAATACTGTATCAACACAAAGAAAAGACTTGTTCATAGACTTATAGTTCTGATACAAGGCTTACCAGCTGAACTGCCCACAGTCAGGCCCTACAGAGAACTCTGCTAGTTTGATACTCCTATTAATATACAGCTAATAGGTGGTCCTGTATCCTACAGCTGTGGCCAAGGTCCCACACACAATCAATTTTCCGTTGGACTGGGAGGGAGATTGTTAGCTTTCTATGAACATAAGCAGATCCCCTGACGGAGCCATCTACATAGGATAGGTTTTTGTATAGGTTTAATGACCCATCAGAGTTGGTAAATGGTCCACAATTTCTCTAACCTTCACTTCCTGGACCCAAAGAGAGATTGGCACCAACTTTACTGTGTCATTAATTTCAGGAGTCATTCACTGACCTTCTCCAGCAGTGGCAGCAACTCCCCAAGTCAATCAGGCAATAAAACTAGCTGTACCAAAAATGTAACAACAGTTCAAGTTTACTTTATCCAGGGGCCTCAAGTACTCAAGATTGACATCCCTACCTCCCCATCTCCAAGGATGCCGCCCCCCATGATGATACCCAAGAGTGAGTCAGTGTAGCCAGGTACCATTGCCCACAGGAGGCTCAGCATTGTCCCTTTCAAATGATCCTCCCCAGGGCCTTCTGTTTCTCTTACTTCTAGCCATTTGGTCTTAGCCATTGTGTTTCCTGTGATCCATATGCCAAGCCCCCACATCCTACATAGGCCATTGGAAATTTGGGTGCTCTGGGAAACCTCATTAATCAAACCATGTCCTGCAAGGCCGACTGCTAACCAGCCCAAAGACTGACCTGGTGTCACAGAGATGTCCTGAAGGCCTTCTCCTCCTGGTGAAGCCCATCATCGAGAAGATGCTGGGCTTGCAGATCCAGACAAGAGACTATGAGGATGTTCTTACCACATCAGGCAGTAATACAATGGCCTCCTAACCGGTGTCCTTGTGCCCGTGCTTTCCCTCTTCTTGATTCCCCACACAGTAGTCAGGAAATCTGATTGTGTCCTTCCTTTGTTTAAAACCCTTTCCTGTGTCCCACATGGTGGCCTGCATGATCCTTCATGCCCTTGACCTTGCCAACCTCTCAGGTCTCATCTCATGCCACCTTCTTCCTCCCTGCTGTGCTCAGGCCACATGGCCTTCTTCTAGCTCCTCAAGTGCCTTGAGGCCCTTCCAGAGGCTGGTCCCTTTGACTCTTCAACTCATTAATTTCCACTCATTCTTCAGAGCTCAGCTCAAATGTCACTTCCTCGGGGCAGCTGTCCTTGAGTCACCACTCTCCCATCATAGTTTTCCTAGCTCTGCCTCCCGTTCCACCATAGGTTGTAATTACAGGTCTGAGTAATGTGTGCCTCCTTTAGTGGATTGTAAGGTTCATGAAGGCAGGATCTATATTTATAAAAGTTCCCCCTGAATTCTGAGTACCCACACAGTAGGAGTCTGATAAATATTTATTGGACGAATAAATCAACAAAAATAAATATGGAAAAGTTGCTATTGTGGGCTTCACCAGTTGGTGAGTACAGATGTAGTCCTATAACTTCATGCACTTTCGATAGCTCTATCACATTTGTGATAGCTATGAAGTTTTTCCTTCTATGCAACATGCTGTTATTAGACAGCTACAGGAATGAGTGACTAGCTTCTCCTCTAGTTTCTTCTCCTCGACCTCTCTCTTTCCTCCCCTCTGGCCCACCCCAAATACTTACACAGGTGAGTGTGGACACACACATACACACACACACACACACACACACACACACACACACATCCTGTGAGGAGGACTGAGAGCACAACAAGTTATATACAATTCATTGTAATATGAATTGGGAAAAAGCTTCCTGACTTCAGCCTAAAGTTTCCCTGGGCTGAGGGGAAAGGGAACGTCCAGATGGCAAATGGAGTGTGGAGAGAACTTATCCTGGTGGGTCACTGAAAAGAGTGCTAAGCCTGCTCCAGTGGGGAAGAGGAAGATGACAGAAATGTCAGGTAAGTTTGTGGGAACTGAAAGGGGAGGCAATCTAGAAGTGTTCTCAGGCAAAGGCCCAAGGAGACCCAAGATCTCAGAGACTAAGGTGCTACGTGGCAGATATGAGTCTGGGACAGCTTACAGAGTCCCCTATGTCACAGTGTGGCCTGGAAGCAGACGGATGGTTCTGGGGCCTGAGAATGCCGCAGGAGTCCATGGGTCTTGGGTCACAGCCTGCAGTTTCCATGACTCAGCCTGGCAGTCGAATGAGTTCCTGGGCACCCCAAAGGCTTTATAGAAGTTGAAAGGATAGTTGTCAAACCTGCAGGAGCCTTTTAAACGGGATCATAGGGACAAGGTAGCAATCATCTGCATGTCAGGAAACGAACACTAAACAGGATGATGGATGGCCCAGTGAAGGCCCAGGTGATAGCAGTCTAGGACCAGGTACCCCATCTCCCCACATGTTGACATGCCACAAGCACCCTAGAAATTAGTTATTTCCCTGCAGTTACATATTGACTAATTTTAAATTGTTACTGCTTAGAGGATGGAGGCTCTAAATAGAAAAAATATTAGAGAGAAACATAAATTTGTTATGTTTTTATACAGCTGGGTTTGTGGGCTGCAAATTGAAACCATTATACAATTCTCTTTTAAAATGCAAATAGTCCTCATACGCATATCATGTGGACAAAGTGTTTGTTTTATTAATAGCATCCCCTAACCTAGTTTCACTATTAAAAGGTAGGTCTGAGTGGGATGTGGGTCCCTAGTGACCTAGTGTGAGAATAGAGGGTGTTTTGTTTTGTTTTGTTTTGGAGACTGAGTCTCGCTCCGTTGCCCAGGCTGGAGTGCAGTGGCATGATCTTGGCTCACTGCAACCTCTGCCTCCTGGGTTCAAGTGATTCTCATGCCTCAGCCTCTTGAGTAGCTGGGATTACACATGCCCAACACCACGCCTGGCTAATTTTTGTATTTTTAGTAGGGATGGGGTTTCACCATGTTGGCCAGGCTGGTCTCAAACTCCTGACCTCAAGTAATCCACCCACTTCGGTCTCCCAAAGTGCTGGGATTACAGGCGTGAGCCACCACGCCCGGCCTTAGAGGGCATTTTAAAGGAAGAAGAGAGGAGTTGGGAAAGGATCTTCTTTCTAATGGGAAGAGAAAGAAGAGACAACAGAAAAACGAAGAAGGAAAAGGGCCCAATGAATGTCCAATATTCCTTTTGTTTTCATTGTGATTCTCATACAGAATTCATAAATACTTTAACCTAAACCATTGAAATTGGAATTTAATCTGAGGTATGAAAAAAATGCTAGGTTTAAAATCACAACCCAGGTTGAATTTCTGACTTTGCCCATTAATAGATGTGTGACCTTGAGCATTCTCGTAACTTCTCTGAGCTTAGTTACTTCAGTTGTAAAAAGGGTCTAATGAAACACATACCACTGAATTACTGAGAGGATTGATCCAATTACATGAAAGAGCTCTGAAACAATAAAAAGTTGCACCATCTGGGGTATCAGTTTGCAGTGGAGGAGACAATGGGGAGGAATAATGTAAGTGTTGAGCACATCTGCGGTCTTTAAACAGAGAGCTCAACACAAGGACATGGGCATATTGGAAAAAACTATTTCAGAAGAGGGGAAAAGGGAGAAAAGGGGATATGTGGGTATTAGGGGCAAACCCAGATATCCTGCCTTGAGGTCAAATAATTATAACATTAAATCCTGTTTACTGATGCTTAGCTGTCAGTCTCTTGCTCATTTACCTTGGAGATCCATTTAGAATTAGTGTAAGGTGTAATTGACCTGTACTTAGAGTTCCAGAATAGGACAATCACTTCCAAATGCCCTTAGTATAAGACATTAACAGTACTTGGGGCTTTAGAAATCAATATTCAACCTTTCAACTACTAGAAATCCGTTTTAGTTATTGTGCTTACTATGAAAGCCCTTGGCTGTCAGTTCAACTAGTCGTTCTTGCTTTGTGACATCTCTGGAAGTTTAATACTTCTGTGAGAAAGTCCTTGTCAGTGTTCTGAAAACTGGGAATTAGGAAGTCGACTTCCAATCAAGCGTCAGATGACATGCGACATGCGTGAAGCTTTGAAATAACGTCAGTGTTTCTAATTTAGCATCGTGTTGGAGTCCTAGTTATGAAATGACATTAAGAAAATTCCATTCCTCAGAATTCTTGTGCAGTAGCATTGGGTAGAAACACCACTGTATTCTGTGACCTGGGGTAGGGATGATATCTCAAAATATCTCAAAAACGCATGCTCAGGTTGCCCATAGTGATAGCTAAACTGTCTTCTCAGGAGAGGAGCAGGCTTTATTAACTGAACTCACCAGATTTCACAGAACATTTTGAAGGGCTTAGGATTGTGAGTTTGGAGGTAGATGCCAAGCAGAGGTAAACATTTTGTAAAACAGAAGAAACATATTTGATATGGGAGAGAGACAGAAATCTTGTGGAAAACTCCAGAGCCATCAAAGCTGGGACAGTGTTAAAGACGAGCACCCTGGAAGTGAGGAGCCAAGTGTGGGTTTTGAGGAACAGACATATTAAGGGGGATTCTCACAAATGTTTTATTTTGACAAATATCAATCATTTAGAAAAGTTGCAAGAATAGTATAGTAACTATTCATATACTCCTTACATATAATACACAGAAAAAGAGGGTATATATTTTAATAAATATTTGTGTATACACATTTTGTGTATAGATAGGCAGATAAATAGATAAAGAGACAAATGTGCACATGTGTATAATTTTCTGAACCGTTTGAGAATTGGTTGTAAGCATCGTGACACTTCACCACCAAATACTTCAGCATGTGTCTCCTAAGAACAAGGCTGTTCTCTTACATGACCACAACATAATTATTCCACTCAGAAACTTAAACTTGATACAATACAATATCTAATATTCAGTCCATATTCAAATTTCCCCTATCGTCCAAATAATATCCTTACTAATCTCCAATATAAAGAGATTTAAAACATGTTTTCCATGTTCAACATAAATGTCTTCTCCATTTTTCCTACAAAATCATCAAAAACAACTACGTTTCCCATTTATACTTTTACACCAGTAGTTTCTTTGGAGGAACTTGCACTTGTCCCACATCCAGATTGGCAGGGGATAAAATAGAAATAATAGGAGCTGGCAGAAGAGAGGCTGGTTGATGCTGATTACGTTCAGAATAACTATTTGGAGGAAAAAGCACTGATTCTGTTGCTGGGGTGTTGAGTTTTTTCTTCTGACCTCATATTTTAATCCTGTCCTCTCTTACTCTTTTGTATGTGATAAATCTCCCAGAGCACACCCTTGCAGTGCTTGTCTCCCAGAACTTCCCATTATATAAAAATTTGCTCTCATAGGTTTTACTTCTTAAAAAAATAAATTTTAATTTTAGAGCAATTTTTTTTGTTTGATGGTTTGTTTTTTGGTGTGGAGAAACCATATTCAAGTCATAGCAAAGTCCAAACTAAAGCACTAGTAATGATTATCTTCCTGTGAGTGGTGGATGGAACAAGAACTTTGCATTTCTTTTTTATAATTGACACATAATAATTGTACATATGTATGGATGCACAGCAGTGTTTCAATATATATAATGTGATCAGATCAGGATAATTATTAATAGCATATCTGTCATCTCAAATATTTATCATTTTTTGTGTGGGGAATTTCCAATACCCTCCTTCTAGCTATTTGAAACTGTATAATATAGTATTGTTAATTATAGTCATGCTATGGTGGTACAGAACACTAGAACTTATTCCTCCCACCTAGCTGTGAGCAGTTTTTCATTAACAGAGAAGTAGATAAAATGATACAGTTCCCATACCTTCCCACCTCTGGCCCTGCACATAGTTTCTCCTATTATTCACATCTTAAGTTAATATGGTACATTTGTTACAAGCAAGGAACCAACACTGAAACATTATTATTAGCTAAAGTCCATACTTTATTCAGATTTCCTTAGTTTTTACCTAATATCCTTTTCCTGTTCCAAGATTCCATTGAGGATATCCCATTACATTTAGTCGTCTTTTCTCCTTAAGCTCCTGAAACTGTGATAGTGTCTCAGATTTTTCTCGTTTTTGATGTCCCTGACAGTTTTGAGCTCATAGGTCTTTTGGTTATTTATTCTCTGTACTTTGCTTACACTAGAGTACCACAACAAATATTATTTTGAATTAAGTAATATCTATAATTGGTGAAAAGCAAATCATGTTTGAAGTAGCTACATGGTAAGGATGACCAAGTTATCATTGAAACTTGTTTGAGCAGCTTTGGTTGTGTATAGCTTATTTTCTGACTACGTATTGATTACATATGGGATATAGAGTTCACGGCTTTCATTGAAGGGATGATTTTCTTTGGGTGGACTGAGTCAATGAAGCTCAAAGCAAAAAGATCAACTAAGAGGGCACAACCAATCAGAGGTGTCTTTTTTTTTCCCAGAGCCTTATGTTCTTTCAGACTCCACAGGGCATTAGTTAGTCTCTTTATTTTTGCAAGTGTCTTGGGGGTAATTTGGCTGAGACATGCTACCATCTTTTAGCAAACAGATAGTTCCCTTGTTATTTGCTTTCTAAAATTTTTTTTTGAAAATCGAGGTATAATTTACAAATAATAGCAAACACAGATCTTAAGTTCCAAAGTTTTGACGAATGCATATACCTCTGTGACCTACACCTCAAGACACAGAACATGTCCATCACTGCAGGAAGTTATCCCATTCCCTTTCCAAGTCAATGCTTGCCCTCAATCCCCAGAGCATCTACTGGGCCAATTTCTTTCACCATAGATTATGTTTGCCTGTATCAAAATTTCATAAAAGTGAAATCACACAGTTCATACTATTTTGTGTCCAGCTTCCTTAGCTTAGCATAATGTTTTTGAGATTCATTCATGTTGTGTTTATATCAAAAGTTCATTCAATTTTATGGCTGAGTTGCATCCATTGTACTGTATTAATTATATACTATAATTAATATATACTATTAATTATATACTATAATTAATATATACTATTAATTATACACTATAATTATATACTATAATTTCTTTATCCTTTTTTGTATTGATGGACGTTTTTTCCCGATTTTTAGCTATTACAAATGAAGTTGTTATGAATAATGAGGTATTTATAACATAGGTATAAGTCTTTGGGAGGGACCTATGTTTTCCACTTCTCTAGGGTGTAGAATTGCTGGGTCATTTGGTTGGTGTATGTTTAATGCAATAAGAAAATGTCAAACTATTTTCCAAAGTGGTTGTACTATTTTATATTTATCTATTGCTATGTAACTTAACAGCAACAACTTAAATATTGCTGCAAAATAAACAGCTTAAGCAACACACATATACTATCTCACAGTTTTTGTGGGTCAGAAGTCTGGATACAGCTTAGCTGATTCTTTTTTGAAAGGCTGCAATCAAGTTGTTAGACCAAACTGGATTTTCAGATGGTAGTTCAACTGCGGAAGGATCTGCTTTCAAACTCACATTATGTGTTGGCAGAATTCATGTCCTTGTGGTTTCACAACCTAGGGCTTCAATTTCTTTCTGGATGTCAGCTGGAGGGTGCCGTCAGCTCCTAGAGGCTGCCCGCAGTTCAAACAGAAAGTAATTCTCTGTTGCAGAAGTTATGGCCTTGCTCCAGAACCTCAGGGGTGTGCCTCCTATTGGGACTTTCCAGGGACACCAGATAGCATTTATCTACAGCAAATACCTCTGACACCACTGGATCTGCTGGATTATATAGTTCAAGTAGCAGCTTTCACCGCAGCCTGGAGCTAATCTTGAGATGTCTCTGACTACAGTACCCACTAGCAACTGGACATTTTCTAAGTCTCCTGATAAGTGGGTTGAAGCTGTATTCCCAAAGACAGTACATGCTGCCTTCAAAATCAAAGGAGGCCCACTAAGTGATAAGCCACTTTCTTAGTGGCAGGGGGTGAGAAGTGCAATAAATTGTCGTTTACATTAAAGGTGATGCTCCCAGCATACCCAGAGCACTGAATCTTAACAACTTCATCAATGTGGCAAGCCCTCAATTATCTTGGAGTTTATCTCCCATTCTTTGGGTTACACGTATTTAACTGGCCACTTAGCCTGTTCTACTCAAAGTGTAGTCTACAGACAGATATTGGCTGGTGAACACTTGGTTACTGGCCTGTGGAAAGATAAATTCATAAATTGAAAATCTGTATTTAGAAATTTTATAGCAATTTGCCATTACTGTGACTTCCAAGCACATGATCAGAAGACTAATCTCATTGAACAAAGTATAGATCATTGTGATTATTGTCAAACTCATATGGTGATTTGCACATGCAGCAAGATATATACTGTTCAAGCTCAGTTATTTCCAAAAGTATTGCTCTAAGACAGTTTGGAAAAAATAAAAAAAGGATTGGAGAGTTTCAGAAGCATTGATCCAGAGTATTTGCCCCTTTGTACTTTGTACTCCTGGACAGAGAGTAGGAGAATTGAAATAGGCCTGGACCAGAAAGTAAATGTGTATTCTTATCTTTTGTATATGAGGGCAAACTGCTTTTGATCCTTCCTGCTGATGGGAATCAAGAAAGGCACATTTACCAAGTTAGTAACTGCATACCAAGGTCAATGTTGATTTTCTCAGGGGAAGATACCACATGCTGCATGGCAGCGCCTCTTGGGGCTAATACCTAGTTAAGAGTATAGTTATCTACTGTCATCTGCCATGATCCCATTTTTTGCAGGGGTCAGACAGGAGAATTGAATGGTAATATAAGGGAAACCACGACCCCTGCATTCTTTAAATCTTTGATGGTGATGTAAATCTTTGCAATTCTTCCTAGAATGCTGTCTTGCTTCTGATTTACTATCCTGACTTGGGGTGACAGTGGCAATTTCAAAGGCTTCTACTTGGTCCTCCTACATAATGACTATTAATCCATAGGCCAGGGAGCCAATGTGAAGGTTTTGCCAGCTAAGATTAACTACCTTAATTATACATTCAGTGATTTAACCATAAAATGCATTCATGGGGCAATCAGATCCACTGTGAGTTGGAATTGAGCCTAAATTCCACTGGTCCCCATTCTAACTGGAGAATTACGTTGGTATCAGGGTCAGCTCAGACTTTGTATCTAACAGTTCGTGAATACTTGAAATTCCTCTTTCTTCCAGTGCATGCTCTCACCTAGCAAATGGCCACAAGTCATTTTGGGGAGCCACCTATCAAAAGGAGTCATTACATAACTTATAGGCAAGAGAAGACTCCTCAAGCTTGAGGTGCTGCTTCTGCCAGCCAGAGGGCTCAGAGCACTAGCAGGCTGCAGTGAGCACATTCCACCTTGCAGAAGCCATTTGTGTGCATTTCTTTTTAATTCTGTGTTGGTGACATTATGCTGGTAGCTTGAAATTGACCAAGGTGGGAGTGTTTACATAACAGAAATTGGCAAATATTAAAATGTCCTTCCCCACCACCCTCTCCCCTGAGAGCTGGTCGTTAAATTTTTTTCCAGTACATTACAGAGTCAGGGGTAAACTGGAAGATGCAATATTCTTAGGCTCATCTATCCAAATGCCCCATCCTAGGTCTTAAGGTAATACTCTTTTTCCTTTCAAGAACAAGATGTGGGCTAGGAGGCCCTGAAAGTCCATGCATTTGGTTGCCTTTTCAACTCTTCTGCCCTTACAATCAGCTCCTGTGACTTCCTGTAGCCTAAAGCAAACTATACTAAATATTACTAAAAATTGCCAGTAGAGGCCCTCTGGCTTTCATGGTGTGACTTAAGGTGAGAGATGGCTGCCCTGAGGCATCATTTTATTTTACAAGGTATACAATTCCATCAACAGAATCAAGCCCCTCTATAGTCCTTACAGTTATTGTCCCCACACTGTTCAAACAGTATGGCTACTACCTATCCCAATGCCCCACCTTCTATCTGCACTGCATCTCAATTAGCTACAGGTGGGAAGCCTTTGTAATCATGGTATCACTGTGCTGCTTCATAACTACCCACTCACCGTGCCATGGGTCTTTATTGCCATATGGTCGGTAAGTAACCCAACTCTAGCATCCCATCCTGAGTGTCTGCAGGACACTCCTGGTGCCAAGTCTTTTAGCCTGGGTTCTGTAGAAAACAGAGCCCGAGTGTAGTTTGAGAGAAACTGGAGTGAAGACGAATGGGCTAGGCAAAGAAGGAAGAGAAACTATTAATAATACGATAGTGTATTACTGAACTAGCTACCTCTTGGTATCAAACCCGGCTGATTGGTTAGTATCATGAGGGTCATATTTTGAGAGGTAGTATGGACTACTGTGTTTCAGGACAATCTGGGTGGAGGAAGGAGAGGAGTTTATCTGCTGGACCCATCTTATTTTGATTAGATTTACCCCGAGGACATTAACTCCACTGCACTTACGGCTACACTTTGTTACAAGCCCAACAGTTAGGCACTATCTCAGCCCTCCTGGGGTGGGAGGTGAGATGTGTGTGGCTTGGGGAAAGGGAGGGGAACCATTGGGATGTGCCCATGTAAAGTCTGTTGCTTCAGTAGTCTCTGGGCAGAGCCCATACAGTTGGTTGCTATGGTGGCAGTTGGGGAAAACAAGTGGTCAATGGCCCTGGAGTTAGGCCAGTCTGTTTGGCTTATAGGTGACATATACACTGCTTGATATGTCTAAAATACTGCCCTTCTTGAATCTTGGTTTTCAGCATTTCTTTAATTCCATTTAGTGTTCTTCCAATAAATTCTCATTTTTTGCTTGCTAATCAGAGCTGATTTCTGTTTCATGAGGCCAAGGAAACAATTTTAAGCAATATTTTATACTCTCCTTAGTGCTCCAAACACTGTTGTATACTTATTTGGTGCTAATGCTCGATGAACTGCAGAAATTTGTCTATGTACTGTACCACTTATCTATCGCTGTATAACAAACTGCCCCCAAATTAATGACTAAAGCAATAATGATTCACTGGTTCTTCTGCTGATCCTCTCTGGCAGGTGGGTGGGTATGGGCTCAGCCTCTTTCTCCATGTGGTCTGTCATCTTCATAGGGACTAAGCCACACTTCTTACATGGCACCTGGATTTCAGGACAGCAAGCCCTAATGCACAAGCACTTACCAAGGTGCTTGCTGAGATCCTATTGGCCAAACAAGTCACAAGGCCAAGCCCAGCATCAGTGTGGAACTCTGCACAAAGGCATGAATGTCAGTAGGTGTGATTCATTGTAGGCCATCAGTGTTACAGTCTACCACCAGGTATTTACATTGTTCTTTAGAGCAGAGACTTCTGATGGTCCCCAAACAGCTGTTCTCCCTTGCTTCTGTATTAAGAGATCCCTGAATTCTGTTAATGAATTCATGATTCTCAAAAAAAAATTTTTTTTTCCCTGTACCCCACAGTAAGGTGTGGCTTTGCATCCACGTTTTGATCAATGGGATGTAAGCGAAGGTGTATTGTGGCAGTTTCCAGGAATTTTCCTTAAATGAGAACAGGCGTGTTCTTTATGCCTGGCTTTTTCTTTATGCCTTCCCGCACCCTGCTGTTTAAAATGTGGGTACGACTTTTGGCTGCCATCCTGGACCCTTAAGCACCCTCCAGGGATGATAGAGTTATGAGTTGAAGGTGCCTGTGTCCCTGAGGACTTCACTGAGCAGAACCTTCACTTAGTCCTAGAATTCCTACCTCTAGACTTTTACCTGGGATACTAATCTTTTATTTAATCTATTGTTATTTTGGATTCTGTTATTAGCAGCTAACATAATCCTGTCACACTATTGAAATATAGTCTCTCTATGTTTCTAGGCCATACTTGACAGTATGTAATTTTTTTTTTTTTGAGACAGAGTCTCACTCTGTTGCCCAGGCTGGAGTCCAGTGGTGTGATCTCAGCTCACTGCAACCTCCACTTCCTGGATTCAAGTGATTCTCTTGCCTCAGCCTCCTGAGTGGCTGGGACAACAGGCATGTGCCATCATGCCTGGGTAATTTTTGTATTTTTAGTACAGATAGGATTTTGCCATGTTGCCCAGGCTGGTCTCGAACTCCTGGCCTCAAGCGATCTGCATGCCTGAGCCTCTCAAAGTGCTGGGGTTACAGGTGTGAGTCACCACACCTGGCCCACAGTATGTAATTTCTTACCTTCTGCTCATCTTCACCCAAAACATTCTGATGGCCCTTATTGATTAGAAGAGGAGGAAAATGCATTAAGTTTAGTTGGCAGAAATTGTGTGAATTTAAATCTGTGCATTTAGAGAAACATGTGTGGCTCATCAAGCCATTAAGAAAACAAAAAAGAGGAAACTACAAAATATTTGTATTCCTGTAGCCCACAAGAGACAAATCTAGAACAGTGTTGGGGTCTGGTCAAGTAGGGAAAGCTCTCAGTAAGACATAGCACAAACCCCACTTCTGGTTTCCTTGGTTTGGGGCTGTCTCATGTTAATGATATTTTTCATGAGAAAAACCACATGCAAATGAAACAATTCATTGTCCCCACTTGGAGGTGCAGTGTTGGTGGTGGGGAGAACTAGGGAAGGGTTTGTGCATCAGACAAAGGTTGGGATTACAAGGGTTGTAAATGAACGAGATGTGCCTTTAGTCACAGCCACTTCTTAAGTGCTGTAGGTCTATGTGACTCCTGATGACTTGGTCAAAGAAAATATCAACACATTGCCTTAGCTGTTTTCCTTGATGGGGAGAAATCAACACACTTGGAAATGGAAGAATTTCCTCTCTTGGTGCAGTGGCTTTCTGCACTGGCTTGAGCTGCAGTAATCTGGAACTTTGTTGCTTCAGTCACTGGCCCTGGCCCTTGCCACTGCCAGGCAGAGTTGAGCCTGCACTGAAGGCATGAGAATATTGGATCAATACAAACATTATGAAAAATGTTTTAACTTTTTCTTTTTTTAAAAGGCCTGCCTGTTATCTTTATACCTCTGTTACCCACCCCATCACCCCAGAAATGAGCCAGAGCCTTTGTGATGGCTAGATTTGTTTGAATATTTGATCTCCTTCCCCATCTGTTTTGAGAAATATCTAGCCTCTTCATCAGAAGAGAGCTTAAAGTCTCACCAACATTCTTGCCCCAGGTGTCATGGGCTGAACTGTTTCCCTCAAATTTATATTTTGAAGTCTTAACTCCCAGTACCTCAGAATGAAACTGCATGTGGAGATAGGGTCTTTACGGAGGTAATTAAGTTAAAATGAGGTTGTTAGAGTCATTCATTGGAAAAGTATTTGTCAAATGTCTACTATGTGCCAGGCACATGTTAGGCATGCAGCCCCACTGGTTAGAACAGATATAGACCTACCTTCATAGACTGTCTGGCTTCGTGGACATGCAGCCTGTGTAGTCACTTAGTTCTCCATGTTAGAAAGACCCTGTGGTTGGTTGAATGCTCTGTTGTCACCATCTTGAAATTCTTAATAATTTTTGAATGAGGAGTTCTGCATTCTTTTCCTCTGGACCCTGCAGATTATGTAATTGGTCCTGCTCATGGAAATTGGTATAGTAGGAGAATCAATCATATTCTCTGCACTGAGGAGTGTGGTTTGGTGGCATGGAGAGAAGGTCAGTGTAGCAGTAGTATAATATAAAAAGATGAAGATGATAATATTCACAATGGCGGGAAGGAGGGGAGTCTGCTGCTGGGGGATGAAAAGATACATGAGTGGAGCAGCAGGGGTTCTTTTTTGTTTTCTTCACTTTTCCCCCCAAACCTTATTATTAACCCTGAATAATTCAGATAAACTGAACAGGTCTCTAGTCCTTGAAACCTGAAAGAATCTAACATGCACATATGGGAAGTTATTTAAGTCATGGGATTGAAATAGAGCAAGAAGAGAGGAGAATTGAAGATGCTTGAAGACCAGTGTTTCCCACACTATCTGTGAAGGAACTTTTCATTCTTTTTCATTACCTGTTTGTCATGAACTGATATTAACACTTTGGAATGTAAAATAGAAACAAATTGCAAAAAATTACAATGAAAACAGAGGCACACCAAATATTGTACAAGCTCACATTTTAGATTAAACAGAAATAGAATTACATTTCAATAAAAATCATCAGAACAAACATAAATGAAAGAAAAATGACAAAATGTACATTGTTTATTCAAAGTGTCCAGATAGATAATTAATAAAGAGAATTGCCATTATCCTCCTAATATTTATCACTTCACAGCCATAACAACTAACAAAAAGTTGGGAGTGAAGTAGCAATTTCCCACTAAACAACATGAATGTTAATATTTGAAGTTTTAATGTGACAAATCAGTGGGCTCTTTGCTTGTTAAATTATCTAATCTAGGTTGGATTGGTGACATGCTACTTGCAGGAGATGATGTATATCTAAATTGCTTTTATATTTTATTTTAACAACACTAGTAGTAGAAAAACTAGTCTCTCAAAAATATGTTGAAGGGAACGGAAGAAGAGTTAAAGCAATTTAACAATATCAGGATAATCACTTTTAACTTTTATCCTTAATGATGGAAACAATGCGTTATTTTCAAAACTCATCTTCAATCTTTCATCAGTAGCCAGTTTCAAAAACTGTCATTCAATTTATCTCTCAATGAAATAAACGGATTTTGGATCCATGAATTTCTTGCATGTGGAGCTTGTTTTGATAGAAAATACTCAGATATTTTATCAAATTTATAATTAGTTTTTTAATATTTTGTATATAACTGTCCTTTAAGTTTGATGGCTTTATTGTTTCATTAGTCTGTAATGATTTTAGCACTTCACTATGAGTTATGGCTATAAACTCAATAACAAGGGATTATACTTCTGAGTAAAATTAGTACAAACTCCTATTTGTTTAATTCTTTGGAATTACTTCTCTGATCATTATTTAGTTTACTACTATGATTACTAACACATTACTGATGTGTGTCTTGTATTGGCAAAATTGGACAGTAAGGATTGTTTTGCCATCTATAATTTAGGGTTAAAAACAAATGACACAAATTTTACTAATTTAGCTAAGAATTTATAAAAAATAGGCTTGATTAAAAATGAAAATGATTGTAAAAATAACAAGTTATATAAGTAAATAAATATTTACATTTTCATAGAGTTTTACTCTTGGGTTGCAGGTGACAAACCTTGAAATTTTACTCATTGTAATATCGTACTATTGCACGACAGGGACACAACCATGCCACCTGCAACTCAAGAACCAGGTTGAAGAATACCTGAACTGTTTAACAAGCAATGTCCAATGATCATGCACTTGGATATTCCTGAAATGTCAAATTGATATCAACACTGCTAAGCACTTATCCTTTTAATTTCTGTACTTATTTCCTTGTGGACTAAACACAAACAGTTTGCAGACTGACACTAGTCCAAGAACCACGCTTTGAGTAGCATTACTCTAGGGAACATTTGCATTGAAGGGACTGGCAGAAAGAGAACTAGTGAAGGAATTTATGAAGCAACAAGGGAGGAGAACAAGGAGACCATAGATTTGTGGAAGATTAGGGAATTTTTAAGAGGAAGTGGTTAACTATATTGACTGCAAGAAAGGTCATGTAGGTTGAGGACCAAAAGAAGCCATGGGATTGACAATTATCATCAGTGACATTTGAAAGAGTGATTTCAGTAGGGTGCTCTTGGTGGTAGTGAAAGAAAGCCAGGGGTCAGCAGGCTGAGAAATTGGGGAAGCAGAGAGAACCAATGGGGACTACCCTTCTAAGGAGCTAGGTGGTTAAGAAATGGAAATAGTGTGATAGCTTGGGGGTATAAAAACTTTGAAGGAAGACTTTTTAGACCCTTCCCCAAATTTTAATATCACTGAAGGAGTCTCAAACTGAAGAGAGTTCCCTCTCTAGATAGAAAATCTAAGAAATACATATATTTTTTGTAGGAGTCTTACAGCAATCTTCTTAAAATTACCAAGCAGGTTGGAAGAGATCCACGAATCTGTGAATATATATACATTTTATATATTTTATATTTATACAATATATTATATATTTATATATTTTATATTTTATATATTATATATTTTATATATTTTATTTTTTATATAAAATATATTTTATAAATATATTATATAAAATATATATTTTATATAATATATATTATAAAAATATATATATTTTTTGTCGCCCAGGCTGGAGTGCAGTGGCATGATCTCAGCTCACTGCAACCTCTGCCTCCTGAGTTCAAGTGATTCTCCTGCCTCAGCCTCCAGAGTAGCTGAGATTACAAGCACCTGCCACCACACTCAGCTAATTTCGTATTTTCCGTAGAGATGTGGTTTCACCATGTTTGCCAGGCTGGTCTCAAACTCCTGACCTCAGGTGATCCACCCGCCTTGGCCTCTCAAAGTGCTGAGATTACAGGCGTGAGCCACCGTGCCTGGTCTAGACTCTGCCAAAATTCTAATACTTCTTTGGTAGTGCAACAGAAAACTAAAGATTTTGATGGTGAACTTAATTGCTTCTGAGTTGTGTGGATGAAAATATATTTTATTATTTTTTCCTTCAATTTTTATTTTAAGCTCCCGGGTATATCTGTAGGATGTGCAGGTTACACAGGTAAATGTGTGCCATGGTGGTGTGCTGCACAGATCAACCCATCACCATGGTATTAAGCCCAGCATCCATTAGCTCTCCTGATGCTCTCCCTCTCCCCACCCTTCCCCCCCTACAGGCCCCAGTGTGTGGTGTTCCCCTTCCTGGGTCTATTTTATGGTGTGTGTGTGTGTGTGTGTGTGTGTGTATCTATTTATGTGTATATATTATGATATATACACCACACTTTTTTCAAACTATTATTTTAGGGTTAGGGATACATGTGCAAGTTTGTTATACAGATAAACTGTGTGTCTCTGGGGTTTGGTGTGTACAGATTTTTTCACCACCCAGGTAACAAGTGTAGTACCTGATAGGTAGTTTTTTGATCTTCTCTCTTCTTTCACCCTACACCCTCAAGTAATCCCCAGTGTGTGTTGTTCCCCTCTTCATGTCCATGTGTTCTCATTGTTTAGCTCCCACTTATAAGTGAGAACATGCAGTGTTCTCAGTGTTTGTTTGGTTTTCTGTTCCTGCATTAGTTTGCTGAGGATAAAGGCTTCTGGCTCCATCCATGTTCCTGCACATGATCTCATTCCTTTTTATGGCTGCAGGAAAATATATTTTACATACTAGTGAACATAGTTAAATTAATCCATGATCAAGATATACATTCTTTTGTAAATTGAGAAATCTCTTTATCATAATTTTAACATGGTAATAAATAAATCTAGATTACATAAATGTAATCTAGATGTTGATAAACTGGTTTTAAATAAAGCAAGTGATATCTACATATGAAGAGTTTATTTCAGTTCCTAGAACTTTCCTTCACTTTCCTGCCATCCCTACTTTTAGTAAGCAAGCATTTACTGTGTGTGTAACACTGTGCTAGGTACTAAGGCAACGATGATACCCAAGATTTGGTCTCTATCCTGAAGGTACCCACAGGAGAAACATTATCAGTCATGATGCTTTCTGTTGCAAACAAGTGAAAACCTCAGCTCAGCTTAGGTCAGCTCCAGGGCTGGCCAAATCAGAGGCTCATTTGTAACACTGAGGATCCAGATTCTTTTGAAATTCCTCCTGCACCAATATCAGCATTTCTACCTTCTCTTAGGTTGGCTTGCCTCACGTTACAATGGCTGCAGCAATCAAAAGTGTCACATCCTCAGTAATACTTAATATTATTACTATTATTTAATAATATTTAGAACTGTGCCATCCCTGTGTTTAAATTTATCAGGCTCCCAGCAGACTACTCCTTATCTTTCAAAAGTCAAAACTGCATCCTGAGTTCTTGCTTAAACTAATCTGGGGTGAGGTGAATGGAAGTAGCACTTTAATTGTATTCATTCTTTGTAGCTGGACCTGGGCCTGGGCCCTATCTCCTGACATTTGCCCCCAAGAAAGATTTCTGAAGTTAGGTAGGACTGGCTGTTGAGTAGGCCAGTGCTTGCCAAACCTTTACACATCCTCACATATGTCATAATATGCAGATAAAAAGATAATCCCTTATACAACTTGCTGGGATAAACTCAGGAGGCTTACAGCCATGACCTGCTTGAAGGTTCTTCCTGCCTTAGACCTTGCTCAGCTGCTCCAGGATGAGGGGATTTACATCAGAGCACAACTGTATTTTATTCACAGCATAAACCATCTCATTCCTTCTCAGTTGACGAGTTCACAGTGGGCAATAACAGTGTCTGCCAAAGAGAAAAAAACATGTACTCAAACTAGATAATGTATTGGTACAAATACCAAGACATAGAAGTGATACAGCTTTAAGCCAATGTTTGATGGTGGTAGTCCCAGCAATCTCTTTTCTGATGTCTTTGTGCCTTTGCACATGCTCCTTCTCTGTCACTGTTTTCTTCATCAACATAATATAATGGACAAGTGGAATCAAATAAAGTTGAGTTCAAATTCTCTGCTACCCATCTGCCCTGGTATTGGACAAATTAACTCCTCTGAGCCTGTTTCCTCATCTGCAACGTAGACTAACTAATACTACCCATTTGAAAGGGCTGTTTCTTAGCTAATGCATGCCAGGCTTAAAACCTAGATGACGGGTTGATAGGTGCAGCAAACCTCCATGGCATACGTATGCCTATGTAACAAACCTACACGTTCTGCACTTGTATCCCGGAACTTAAAGTAAAAAAAAAAAAAAAGAAAGAAAAAGACTGTTTCTGGGGATTAAATAAGATAATTATGTAAGGTGGCCAGCAGAGTTCCTGGTACATAGTAAATGTCAGGCCTGCCTGACAAACTTCTATTCAACAGCTACTGCTCCCCTGAAAATCTTCCTTAGACGTTTCCACGGTGCTTCCCGTTCTTACACCACTACGATCCTCTATTAACACTACTATCCGTTCATTGCCCACAGCTCCCTCCCTTCCTTTCCCTAACCAGTGATCCCCAAAAGGCCAGCAACTGTCTAACATTTTCTATCTTCTAGTGACTGGTAAAGTTCAGCACCTATTAGCGCTCCAAGTTTGTTTTCGTTTTGGCCGACTTTGCAAAACGGATTGGGCGGGATGAGAGGGCGTGCGCCGCCCGGGGAGGGAGAGGGGCGCGCCCGCAGAGGGTGCACTAGCCAGATATTCCCTGCGGGGCCCGAGAGTCTTCCCTATCAGACCCCGGGATAGGGATGAGGCCCACAGTCACCCACCAGACTCTTTGTATAGCCCCGTTAAGGGCACCCCGGCCTGGAGGGGGTGGTTCCGGGTAGAAACACGTCCGGGCCGCGCCGGATGCCTCCTGGAAGGCGCCTGGACCCACGCCAGGTTTCCCAGTTTAATCCCTCATGTCTTAGCGTCCCAGCCCGCGCACCGACCGGCGCCCCAGTTCACCACAGACGCCGGCGGGCCCGGGAGCCTCGCGGACGTGACGCCGCGGGCGGAAGTGACGTTTTCCCGCGGTTGGACGCGGCGCTCAGTTGCCGGGCGGGGGAGGGCGCGTCCGGTTTTTCTCAGGGGACGTTGAAATTATTTTTGTAACGGGAGTCGGGAGAGGACGGGGCGTGCCCCGACGTGCGCGCGCGTCGTCCTCCCCGGCGCTCCTCCACAGCTCGCTGGCTCCCGCCGCGGAAAGGCGTCATGCCGCCCAAAACCCCCCGAAAAACGGCCGCCACCGCCGCCGCTGCCGCCGCGGAACCCCCGGCACCGCCGCCGCCGCCCCCTCCTGAGGAGGACCCAGAGCAGGACAGCGGCCCGGAGGACCTGCCTCTCGTCAGGTGAGCGAGCAGAGCCGCCGTCGCCTCACGCGGGAAGGGCGCCCCGGGTGTGCGTAGGGCGGGCGCCAAGGCGGCTCGGCGGGGACGCGTCCTCGCCAGGGGCCGGGTCCCGGCGGGAGGAGGTGCCCTCCCTGCCCCCCGCCACCGCGGAGCGTCTGCAGAATGGTGACAGGATTCTGGGGTCTTGGGCGAGGGGTCTCGGCTTCAACTTGACAGGTGTCGGGCGGGTGGGGCTAGGGTCCTGAGCGAAGTGACAGGTGCAGTTCCCTCTTGTGAGGCTCGGAGGCAGAGGGTCGTTGCGAGCGTCCATCAGACGCAAAAAATGAAAAATAAAAATACAAAAATGGTGTCTGTGGGAGAGTTTTTCATTGGAGAATTGGAGTACTCCGGTGGTCGTCTGACTTTCTGTTTTGGTCTCACGCGATGCAACAGTTGGGAAGTATTTTCTTCCGGGCGTGCACTGCATCTGAAGTCCATTCGTGGGAGAGGCCGACCAGAAAGTCTTGGACAAGAAGCGCAGGGTCCTGAGTGTCCATTGCCCACAGGATACTCGGCTCAGGAGCTTTGCGGCGTTTCCTTAGAACAATAATGCATCGAGGCCTTGGGGACTCAAAGCCATCTGTAGTGATTGATGGAGCGTAACTCAGAGGAACTGATACATGGGCAAAACTTTCGTGAGACATTTATCAGAAGTGCTTGAAAGTTTCTAAACTTTTCTTTTTTTTCCTGTTGGACGAACTCTTCTGCGTGTTAGTCGGCTTCAGCTTGTCTCATTATTTCTTCCATTTTGCCTTTTGACTTTGAACCAGCAAGGATCCTCGTGTCCCCTCTTTTTGGCACAAAATTAGTGGTTCTGTGCTTAAATGGAAATTTTCGTTTTCCCTTATTAAGTGGAATCTAAATTTAAGCAAGTCCATACGAATGCACTAGAACTTGAAGGGAAGTATTTATTGTATTGCAGCGTCTTACTTTTCTTGGTTGTTCTACTTTATGGTTAAATAGCTATGATTGAAAGAGTGTAATTGTCATTATTGTCAGCACTGGTTCTACTTTGAGACCACAAGTTCATTGCAGGGGGAATGGGACTTGTTTCTGTTTTTCACTATTTTCTCTCTCATTCTTGTCCATCACCAAATCCTTTCACCCTCACCCATTTCTTTCCACTCGGTAGACACTAACAGAATTCACGGCAGAAAAGATTGAAGTGGGATTTAGGAAATGGCCTGTGGAAGGCTGTTAAAAATTTATATATTTAAATGGACTGTCTTATAGGTCAGTTAAAAACCATATTCGTTAAAAAACCAAAATAACAACAACAAAACATTAAAAACCACGTCTGGGGCATGTTCTGGGAAAAGACATGACTTTAGTTTCTGATTAAATTCCGATGTATCCAATTCTTGCAAATTTCCCTTGGGAAAATGCAGTAATGGCTACTCTAAAGAATTCCATGTTATGCACACAGCTTTGGAAGCGTACTCTAATGTAGGGTAACCCGGAATATTGACGTTCTGGCCACTGCTTGGAAAAAAGAGGACTGTTTCTTTCATTTTTTTAACTCATTTTATATATTTTAAGTAATGGAACTATAAAAAATTCTCTTATAAGTCAAAACCATACAACATACAGTCTGTTCTTGATTATCCATACCCACAAAGGGTTTCATTAACATAGACAGTTGAACGCTATAAATTAACCAGCAAGGGTAGGACCACTGCCGTGCAGTCTGATGCTGAGCATCTTGCCTGGAGTTGGAATCAAGGCTCAGTCCAACTGCACTTCCAGTGACAGATTCCATTCCTGATTTGAGAGTTGAGATCTTATTTCTGTTGCCTTATCTCTGGCCTAAGTAATGTAGCTGGAAGGGAAACTGTCAGTAGGAACAGCATACCACATTCATTGTTGAAATAACCAAAGGTTAATCATGTTTCGAGCTGGGCATGATGGCGTGTACATGTAGTCCATGCTACTCAGGAGACTGAGGCAGGAGGATCGCTTGAGCTTGGGAGTTGGAGGCCAGCCTGGGCAACAAAGCAAGACCCCAGTCTTTAAAAAAACAAACAAAAAAGCTGACCAGGCATGTTGGCTCACGCCTGTAATGCCAGCACTTTGGGAGGCCAAGGTGGGAAGATTGTTTGAGGCCAGGAATTTGAGAGGAGCCTGGGCAACAAAACAAGACCCTGTCTCTAAAAAAAAATTTTTAAAAATTAGCCAGTCGCTGTGGCACACCTGTAGGCTCATCTACTCAGGAGGCTGAGGTGGGAGGATCCCTTGAGCCCAGGAGTTTGAGGCTGCAGTGAGCCATGATTTCACCACTGCACCCCAGCCTGGATGACAGAGTGAAACCCTATTTCAAAACAAGAAAAAAACCAAAAACTAATTATGTTTTGAAGGAAGAATTGGCAGTCTAGAATAGTGGTCAAGGGCGTGGATTATAGAGTTAGACTGTTGGGCTCACATGGTGGTTTACCTCTTACTGGCTGAGACCTCAGGTAAGTAATTTCTCTGATTTGACAGACATCTGTAAATGTCTACGTTTACAGATAAGAATACTTATCTAAAAGGGCTGATGTCGGGATTCAGTGAAACCATGTGTTTAAGGTACTTTCTACAGGATCATAGTAAATACTCAAAAATTATTAATTATTCTTCATACTATTCTTATTAGTAGATATCACATAGAAATTAGATGAATGGAAATGAATTAGCCAACAAGAATTTATTGAATGCTTGTCTTTGTTAAGGGGAAAGGACAAAAATAAGCAGTCATATCATGTAAGATGTGCTAGTAGGTAGAGAGATTATATGAAACATTGATAAGAGAAGACTACAGTTTAACAAAGTCACTGGCATTGAATTGTATAATATTATCTATGGGTTTTTATCTTTTTGTTGTTATCTTTATCCTATTTTCCCAAACAACTTTAGCTATTACATTTACTTTCCTTCACAGAAGTGTTTTGCTGCTTTGAAGTATATTTGACTTACCATGCAAGCAAATATTTTTCACCGTGTGGTATCCTTATTTTGGAATGACCATGAAAAAGATAATCATGTGTTTAAATTTGAAGTGTAATTTTTTCTAAGATAAAATAAGATCTTAAAGTATTTAATAATGTTCTCTTTCACAATAGTGTTATGTGCAAACTATTGAAACAAGTGTGTACTGAATCAATTTGATATATAAGTATATGCCAATTATATGATTATTTTCATTTGGTAGGCTTGAGTTTGAAGAAACAGAAGAACCTGATTTTACTGCGTTATGTCAGAAATTAAAGATACCAGATCATGTCAGAGAGAGAGCTTGGTTAACTTGGGAGAAAGTTTCATCTGTGGATGGAGTATTGGTAAGGATTTTCTTAAAACGTTTTGAAAATTTTTTTTTCTCATTTTAAAAACAACTTCAAATCACTATACAAAAATTGAAAGATAGAAAAATATAAAGACAATAGAAGCTAATAATAATTCCATTACCCAGAGGAAATTTACGTCTGCTAACATTAAAAATGTTTGAGGCCGGGCGCAGTGGCTCCTGCCTGTAATCCTAGCACTTTGGGAGGCCGAGACGGGTGGATTGCTTGAGCTCAGGAGTTCGAGACCAGCCTGGGCAACATGGTGAAACCCTGTCTCTACTAAAACACACACAAAAAATTAGCAGGGTGTGGCATGCGCCTGTACTCCCAGCTATTTGGGAGGCTGAGGCAGGAGAATTGCTTGAACCCAGGAGGTGGAGGTTACAGTGAGCCGAGATCATGCCACTGCATTCCAGCCTGGCAACAGAGCGAGACTCTGTCTCAAAAAAAAAAAAAAAAAAAGTTTGAAAAAAATCCCTCCATAAATGCCTCCCACCAAACTGTTTTAAAGCAGGTCTTAGTTATATTTTATTCACTATGATACAAGGACTTTAAAAAAAAACACCACCATACCTTATAAAATAATTTTTATACCTTCTAATATGCAATCAGTGTTCAGATTTCCTGATTGACTCAGAATTAGTTTTGTTAGAATTCAGGATCTTGAAAATATTTTGATATATTCCTTTCATGTTTTTCTTTGCATATGTATATATGTATATGTTTAATAAAAGCAGCAAATAATTACTAGAGTTTTATATGTACTGGGGCAGTAGTATAAGAATTTTACATAGCGGGGCATGGTGGTGTGTGCCTATAGTCCCAGCTACTTGGGAGGCTGAGATGGGACGATCACTTGAACCTGGGAGGCGGAGGTTACAGTAAGCCAAGATCGCACCACTGCACTCCAGCCTGGGAAACAGAGGAAGACCCTGTTGCCAAAAAAATAAATAAATAAAAATAAGGCTGGGCGTGGTGGCTCAAACCTGTAATCCCAGCACTTTGGGAGGCCCAGGCAGGTGATCACTTGAGGTCAGGAGTTCAAGACCAGCCTGGCCAACATGGTGAAACCCCATCTCTACTAAAAATACAAAAATTAGCCAGGCATGGTGGCAGATGCCTGTAATCTCAGCTACTTGGGAGGGTGAGGCAGGAGAATTGCTTGAACCCGGGAGGTAGAGGTTGCAGTGAGCCGTGATCATGCCACTGCACTCCAGACTGGGCAACAGAGAAGACGCCATCTCAAAAAAAAAACAAAACAAAACAGAACTTTACAAATCTACAAATAACTCATTTAAAAATCACTGAGATATGAAATATAAAATCTTTATTTTATGTGTAAAATGTGAAATGTTCATTTTACAGATGAAGACACTGAGTAGAGTGAGGTTGAGTAACTTGACCAAGGTTCCTAGGAAATAAGATCTCAAATATAAATTTGAGATTATACATGTACTTACGTATAGTTACATGTAGTTACACATAGTTTTGTATTTTCCTGTTTTTTTCTCATATGAGCATTTTCTTATTAAAGTTTTTTTGTAATATAGTTTCTAGTGATAGTATAATATTTTAGCTGTTGGATGTATTTTAATTTGTTAACTCTTACTGGATATTTGGGTTTTTTCCAACTTTTTGATGCTATAAAATAATGTAATAAACATTTGTATTCATAAGAATAATGCCTGGCACAAAGTGAGTCCTTGATAACTTGTTAAATAAATTAATGAATGAATCTCTGATTATTTCATTAGAATAAATTCTTATAAGTTGAATTACTAAGTCAAAAGCTATGAACATTTTTATGACTCTTGATGATTATTGCTAGATTACACTTCAGACAGATACTTTTAATGAATTTACTTTCTCAACATGGTAGTATAAGAGTATATATCTGTTTTTACTGATCTGATTAACACAGCAGAATGTGTTTATGTATGTCCCATAAGAAAATTGTTTAAAACCATTAAATAAAATCTCTGGCAGTAAAAAGGAGAAAACAAGTGTCATAATTTCCAAAGAATTGAACATAGTCTCACATTTCTTATCTAAAAAGAGAGGAATACTGAACTATCTTGAATGTATGACTTGGGTATTATAATCCCCAGGCATCTAATGTATATTTTAACTGACTTGGGTACTTCATGTACAAAGCTGTTTTTGTGCATATACAATTAAATGGGATCAGAGCTCCTTCACTTTTCTCTTCCTAAAATACTAGATTTTTAGTGTTCAGAAATTTTGGAAGGGATAGCTGATTATAAAGAGTATTAGTGAATATACATACTGTAGTTTTCGATTTATAAGCGCATTGTGTTCCAAATCTGTTTGCAAGTTTGATATAGTAGTTAGGTTTTCAGCTTAGTTCACATAACTTATTTTTTTGTACTAAACTATAACAATAATAGTTTTAACAGTAGAGGCTCTTTTGAGCTTCAGAATTGAATACATATATAAGCAAATGTTACTGCTTTATTACCCTTTTTTCATCCTGGCTTTGTCTCTACCTTCCCTGGGAACTGGCCCAGTTTAAATCTTATTTCCTAATGGAGCTCATGATGGGGACTAGGATGTGTGAAATTATTTATGGCTAGGTACTGGAGGAAGGTAAGAAAGGAATTTCATGTTATTTTTGGGATTTGAGGTATGCTTTTGAAGGGTATGATGGAAGATGATGTCCTGTTGTCCTGTTGTAAATCAACAGACTTTTCCTTGAAATATGATTTTAAGTGAGAGTTAAGTTTTTGAGGGTTGGCCTGAGAATTTAACCTTCATTTATATAATAATATCTAAGGGAGAACGTGATAGAGTGTGTTCTAAGAAGCAAATATAATGCCAGAATGAATGTGTTTCCAGTGCACCTATTCTAGTGGCAGTTGTCTGTCTTCTTTGAAACAAGAGGAGGAATATTGTCAAAAAAGGAAACCCTTTTTAACAATAGAAAGTAGGTGATGTTTATTGGGATAGAGGATGGGTTAAGAGCAAGGATTAAGAGTCAAACAGATATACCATGTCCTAACTCCATTATCCTGAACATGTTATCTACAATTTTCAAGCCTTAGTTTTCTTATCTGTAAAAAGGACTATAATTTCTGGATCTTGGAGTTATGTGCAGATTAAATAAATTAATGCATATAAAGCTCTTATTAGAGTCAGTGAGTGTGTATATTAGGTCTTGCAAACAGAATAATTTTACTTAAGAAATACCCCAGAAAATTTTATCATTAATGTAATTTTTTTAGGAGAACTTAGGATATCAGTTAAAATGGTTACAATTTTAAATGCACTGTAGTGATTTTGATGTAGTATGTTTGTTAAAATTCTTATTTTTAAGTACTTTAGAGTCAGAAAAGTTGTTTATGCATACATGAAAGCATATATTAATCCCTTTAAAGGAAAAGTTTGTGGTATTTTATCTAGAAAAGTGTTTTCTTTTTTTAAAATAAATATTTAGTAAAGTGTAATAATAAAGATTAGCTTTGTTCATAAGGTTAGATTGTGTTCATGCTGCTTATAGCATATGAATAGGACTTTCCATTAAGAAATTGGCTAAGGTGCTGTTCGTATTGTGACTTAAGGTGAATCAGCTGTTAGAATTTTGGTTTACTTTCTGCATCTTGATTGGTAGTGTGGTAGAATGGAAAATGCCTTGGACCTCAAGGCAGAAAACTTTGGTTGTAATTATATTGTAGCTATATGATTTTAGGCAAATTGGTTAATTCTATGAGTCTCAGTTTGCTCACCTGTAAGGCAGAAATAATGCCTGAATGTGAACCTCATAGGCTTTTTGTTATACATACATATATATGTATATGAAATGTATGATATACATAAAGAGCTTTGGGATATATTGCCCTTGATAGAGCCACTTACTTATTTTTGTGATATGGTGGTTATATTTTAAATAAATACAGTCACGTGTTGCTTAACAATGGGGACACATCTGAGAAATGCGTCATTAGGTGATTTCATCGTTGTGTGAACATCATAGCATGTACTTACATAAACCTGGATGGTATAGCCTATGACACACCTATGCTGTGTGGTATAGCATGTTGCTCCTAGTCTGCAAATGTATACAGCATGTTACTGCACTGAACATTGTAGGCACTTGTAACACAATGGTAAGTATTTGTATATCTATACATAGAAAAGGTACAAGTAGATCATCCATATCCTTACTGGTTTTCTTTCTATGTGTTTTACTAATTATTGAGGGAGAAATATGAAGCCTCCAACTATAATTAGAATGGCCCTTTTAAATTCTGTTTTTTATTAATGTATTTTTTATTTTTTTTTATTTTATTATGAGATGGAGTCTTGCTCTGTGGCCCAGGCTGGAGTGCGTGGCATGATCTCCGCTCACTGCAACCTCCGCCTCCCGGGTCCAAGCGATTCTCCTGCCTCAGCCTCCCGAGTAGCTGGGATTATAGGCATGTGCCGCCACACCCGGCTAATTTTTGTATTTTTAGTAGAGACGGGGTTTCACCGTGTTGGTCAGTCTAGTCTCGAACTCGTGACCTCATGATCTGCCCTCCTCGGCCTCCCAAAGTGCTGGCATTACAGGTGTGAGCCACTGTGCCTGGCCTTTATTAGTGTATTTTAAAGTTTTATTCTTGGGTGCATACAAGTTTAGAATTTTTATGCCTTCTAGGTAAATTGGTACCTTTATCATTATGTAATGTGCTTTTTAATCCAAACATATCTTTTGTTCTGCAGTGTCCACATATCCATTCCACTTTTCTTGTGATCACTCTTTACATTGTGTATCTTTTACCTTCATTTTGATTTTAACCTATTTCTTTTTTATATTTAAATGGATTTTTGTTGTTTTGTAATCAGCATTCATTAAAAATTTTTAGCTGAATACTTTTTACTTTTGTTAGGGTTCCCCATGTCCCTTCCTTTCATGTTGTGCCACAGATAAGCCATTATTTATATCTTTTCTCTCACTGGAGGTTCCTTTTTTTAGGGGAAATTAAATAATCTGAAATACAAGGAAAGGATATGTTGATTTCAAGAAAGGTTATGTTTTTATTCCTTATCTGGCTTGTTCTTGTTGTGAGGGTGGGAGCAATACTCTTTGCAGCTTTCTACATTCTAGGAAGAAGTAGAATTTTACATTACCATTTGCTTTCTTTACAGGTTTACCTTGGTATTGAGTGTCTGTCCATAGGACTAATTAAAACTATACCAGACTCCTTCTATTGTAAACCTATCCATTCAGTCTCAAGTTATCTTTTTGCATTGCCTCTCACATCTGTCCCTTCATTTCTCTTACCAGCAGTGCTTGGTTTTTACTGTTTGCTTTGGTTTTAATTTCCTTTTTATTTTTTTAATTTCAGAAGGTGGAAGCTTATGTCATTGACTTGAGCATTTTTTTATGCATGTTTTAGTGCCTCTTTCTGACTAGTCTCTTGTTTTCTCCATCCAGTCCATCCTGTGCCTGATTTTTAGAAAAGACTGGTTTACAGTTTGCCCTTTTTGCTTTAAAATTTATCTTTCATTGTTACAACCCACTCTCAATAGCCTCAGTTGTAACACCCTCCCATGCTCCCACCACCATTATGAAGAAGTAAAGTCCAAACTGTCTCAGTATTTGTAGTTCTCCATAGTCTGTGCTTTAACCTTCCTTCCAGTCTTATTTTTTATTTCCATTGATGGCCCCCAATGCCTGTGTTCTCCTCCTTTAGTACTCATATTCATGCTATCTCCCCTTTTTTTTTGGAATACCCTTCTTTTTTCCTTTAGCCTAAATTCTGTTTTTAAGATGCAGTTAAAGCTTCTCCTTTATGCATATCTCTTATAAGATATATTATTTGCAGACTTTTCCCCCCATTCTGTGAGTTGCCTTTTCACTTTCTTGATGATGTCATTTGCAGTGTAGGATTTTAATTTTGATGAAGTTCAGTTTTCTATTTTTTTTTTTTTTTTTGGTGGTTGTTTTTTTTGGTTGCTTGGGCTTTTGATGTTGTATCTAAGAAGGCCTTGACTAACCCGAGGTCATGATGGCTTATTCTATGCTTTCTTCTAAAAGTCATATGGTTTTTAGTTCTTGTAAGTCTTGGGTTTTTTTTTTTTTTTTGAGTTAATTTTTGTGTATGATGTGAGGAAGAGGTCTAACTCCAGTCTTTTGAATGTGGATATCCAGTTGTCTCTGCACCACTTATGGAAAAGACTATTCTTTCTTCATTGAATTGTTTTGGTGCCCTTGTTGAAAATCAGTTGACTATAAAAACCAGGGTTTATTTCTGGAGTCTCAGTTCTATTCCATTGCTCTGTATGTTTATTCTTTTTTTTTTTTTTGAGATGGAGTCTTGCTCTGTCGCCCAGGCTGGAGTGCAGTGGCACAATCTTGGCTCACTGCAATCTCTGCCTCCCGGGTTCACGCCATTCTCCCGCCTCAGCCTCGCGAGGAGCTGGGACTACAGGTGCCTGCCACCACGCCTGGCTAATTTTTCTGTATTTTTAGTAGAGACGGGGTTTCACTGTGTTAGCCAGGATGGTCTCAATCTCCTGACCTTGTCATCCGCCCACCTTGGCCTCCCAAAGTGCTGGGATTACAGGCGTGAGCCACCGCACTCGGCCGTATGTTTATTCTTATGATAGTACCATACTGTTTTGTAGTATGTTTTATAGCTTTGTAGTATGTTTTGAAATAGGGAAGTGTGAGACAACTTTGGTTTTCTTTTTCAAGATTACTTTTGTTACTCTTGGTGCTTGAATTTCCATGTGAATTTTTAGGATCAATTTGTCAATTTCTGTTTTAAAAAAAGGCAGCTGGGATTTTGATAGGGATTATGTTGGATCTGTAGATCAATTTGGGGAATATTGCCATCTTAACAACATGAAGTCTTCAGATGCATGCATATGGAATGTCTTTTCATTTAAGTCTTCTTTAATTTCTTTCAACAGTGTTTTAGTTTTCAGAGTATAAATCTTACTAAATATTTATTCTTGGTGATATTATTATAAATGGAATTTTCTTTCCTTTTGGGCTTATTCATTGTAGGTGGATAGAAATAAAATCTATTTTTTTTGGATAAGAGCAGCTAAAATCAGTTGGGTGCGGAGGCTCACACTTGTAATCTCAGCACTTTGGGAGGCCGAGGTGGGTGGATCACTTGAGGTCAGGAATTTGAGACCAGCCTGGCCAACATGGTGAAACCCTGTCTCTACTAAAAATACAAAAAATTAGCCAGGTGTGGTGGCGTGTGCCTGTGGTCCCAGCTACTCTGGAGGCTGAGGCAGGACAATCACTTGAACCCGGGAGGCGGAGGTTGCAGTGAGCCGAAGTCGCACCACTGCACTCCAGCCTGTGCAAAAAAAAAAAAAAGGCAGCTAAAATCTATGTATTTAACAAAAATCTCTAATACAGTACCATTTTATTTATTATAGTCCTCATGTTGTACATTAGATCTCCGGACTTGTTCATCCTATATATTTGCTACTTCGTATCCTTTGAACTACATCTTTTCAAAGGATGCAGTTGGGTAATGTGATGCCTCTAGCTTTGGTCTTTCTGTGTAGGGTTGCCTTGGCTATTCGGGCTCTTTTTTGGTTCCATATGAATTTTAAGATAGTTTTTTTTTCTTTTTCCTAATTCTGTGAAGAATGTCATTGGTAGTCTGATAGGAACAGCATTGAATCTGTAAATTGCTTTGGGCAGTGTGGCCATTTTAATGATATTGATTCTTCTTATCCATGAGCATGGAATGTTTTTCCATTTGTTTGTCTCATCTCTGATTTATTTGAGCAGTGTTTTGTAATTCTTGTAGAGAGCTTTCACCTCCCTAGTTAGCTGTATTCCTAGATATTTTATTCTTTATTGTGGCTATTGTGAATGGGTTGCATTCTTGATTTGGCTGTCAGCTTGGGTGTTGGTACATAGGAATGCTAGTGATTTTTGTACATTGATTTTATATCCTGAAACTTTGCTTATCAGCTGAAGGAACTTTTGAGCAGAGACTATGGGATTTTCTAGGTGTAAAATCATCATCTACAAACAGGAATAGTTTGACTTCCTTTTTTCCTATTCAGATGCTCTTTATTTCCTTCTCTTGTCTGATTGCTGTGGCTAGGACTTCCAATACTATGTTGAATAGGAGTGGTGAGAGAGAGCATCCTTATTTTGTTCTGCCTTTCAAGGGGAATGCTTTCAACTTTTGCCTCTTAAGTATGATGTTGGCTGTGGATTTGTCATAGATGGCTCTTATTATTTTGAAGTATGTTCCTTCAATGCATAGTTTGTTGAGCTATATACCACACTTTCTTTATCCACTGATCGGTTGATGGGCACTTCGGTTGATTCCATACTTTCGCAGTTGTGAATTGTGCTGCAATACTAACAAGTGCAGGTTTCTTTTTGATATTATGACTTCTTTTATTTTGGGTAGATACCCAGTAGTGGGATTGCTGGATCGAATGGTTGATCTGCTTCCAGTTCTTTCAGAAATCCTCGTACTATTTTCCATAGAGGTTGTGCTAATTTACATTTCCACCAACAGTGTATAAGCATTCCCTTTTCACTGCATCCTCGCCAACATCTATTTTTTTTACTTTTTTTTCCGTATAAAAAGGGGTTTATTTTGATGTTAGAATCATCTAGTGATTAAAAAGGTTGGACATGAATCCACCCAGGCCCAGGGCTGAGCTGCAGAGCAGCCGCTGACATCCGCGGGGATTTCACATGCAACAGGGAGCTCTCACGTGCTTGCTGGCCATTGTGCTTCAAATCGTTTTTCCAGCGGACAGCTGTGACTGCAGTTTTCAAATGTGCTCTGGCCTCCAAGGACCCGGGGGCGGTGGGGGGCGGGGGTGTCCTCTGTATAAAAAGTGCTGTCCTGCGAGCTTCCCGACGGACACCTTGGGGCATCTGAGCGATTCCCGGGGAGGGCACCGACGGACATTCTCACCAGCAATCAACCAAAAAACATCCGAGTCTCTGTGAACTTGGCTGCGATGATAAGAACCAAATGTTTTCTAATCTAAGACTTGTATGCAGAACACAGAAAATTGCAGTTAGGAACACCCTACAAAATTGAACAACAGTATTTTCTAAAAATATTTTTCACATCACTTTAAATAATTTACAAAAAGCTACAAAAATCATATTTACCAGGACACATCTGTTAAATAAAAGCATTGTTTCATGTTGGTGTACGTCTATACAGGGCTATGTATAACGGACTCCTGTTTCCCCTCCCTGCAACCACAGAACCATCACACAGACACACACACACACACACACACACACACGGATACACGCACAGATACGCCCCTTTCCACAAATGCACGGAAACCTGGACGCGAACCCACAACTCGAGGGCTTAGACCTTCACTGCTGAGCTGCCGCCACTGTCCTCCGTGCACGGAGTGTCGCTGAAGTCACGGGTCACTGCCCAAGGCGTCCTGGTCCTGGTCGTCCCTATTGATGACCCTTCGTCAATACCTCAGGTCTAAAATACTTTCCTCCGAGCCCGAGTTCCTCCTGTCGGGCAAATTCAGCCCTGTCTGTGCCTTGCTGCTTGGCCAGGGCCCGCCATCCTTCTTCGCCAGCAAGTGTGGGCTTCCAAAGACAGGGCTGGGCCCGGCCTGGGCCTCCCTGAAGGCAGAGAAGGACGGGCCCTGCGGAGGTAGCCCCATGTCGGGCTGAAGAGGCTGGCCCGCCTGCCCCCCGGGAGACACCCTTTCTAAAATGGAAGAGCTGGGTGGACAGCGCGGGGAGAAGCCCGCAAGGGGTAGGCTGGGCAGGCCCCAGGCGGGGCCCTCGGACCCCTTGTCTTTCCCGCTCCGGACGCCCCGCCTCCACTCCGCATCTCTACCTTCCGAGCGCAGCGCGCACGGGGTCCAGTGGGTGAAGTCGCTCGAGGGCAGAGTGTGGTCAGCTTGGGCTCCAGAGTCCCTCTCAGCTTCCTGGCTGGGGGTCAGGAAGCCCCGGCTCCCGCAGCCCAAGTGAAAGGTCCCCCCAGCACCTCCGGCCTCGGTGCCCGCTGTGGCACTGCTGGGCAGCTGAACAAAAGCACTTGGCAGCGTGCTCGGGCCCTCGTGAGCGCTGGTCTTTCTGAATGTAAACATTTCTCCTGCTCGCTGAGAGCCCCTTGGCGGAGACACTGCCACTGGTGCTCCTGGGCGGCGCCGGATCCCCTTGGGCGGGAGCAGCGGGGAGCCCCTTCCCGCCCTGGCTGAACAGGCCGGCTGTGCCCTGTGCTCCAGCGCTCTCTGCACCTCACGGCCCTTCTGCCGGCTGTGGGACCCCCCTGGCCCACTGGCTCCGCGTGCACACGCCAGGCGGTAGGGCCCGCTCCTTGCACAGCAACTCTGGCCTGAATGAGCCCCCCGTCCCGAGAGCAGCAGGGCCCTCTGCTTGAAATTATGAACTGCTCACTGACTCCTTGGCCTTTTCCGCCAAAAACTTACTAATCTACAGTTCGATGCTCTCCTCACTGTCCACTGAACTGCTGTCGTCAGACAGGGAGTCGGGGCTGGGAGCTGGGCCCTGGCATTCCCTGGGGAAATGGATTCTCTTCAGAGGCGGAGGCAGAGGCGCATCCCCTCACTCGGAAGGCCTGGCTCCTGACGCCCTCCTGCTTCGTCCTCTCTGCCATACTGCCACAGACACTGGGAGGTTTGTTCCCTGGGCCCTCGCCGCTGTCTCTCTTGCACTTGGAGAATCAGCTATTAAGCACCGGCGGGCTTCTGTCTTTCCAGTCTCTCCGGAGCCCGCCCAGCTGCTCCAGGAAGTGCGTCTGGGCAGTGCTGAACCTGACCTTCCTGCACGCAGCCCTGGGTTCCCTGCACCTCGCCTTGAGCTTTCGCTTGAACCTTAAGTCCTTGATGGCCGTGTCCAGGTCCTCGTCACTGTCCAGGGAGCTTCTCTTGTCTTCGGAGCTCTCCTTCTCGTCCAGGTGCCTCACCTCGTCTGTCTTACCCTGGCCCTGCGTCATGCGAGTGTCGCCGGGCCCCTTAGCTGCGCCCTCCCCTCTCGGGACCTCGCTGGCTTTGCCCTGGACGGGCAGGTCCTGCCCCTCATGGCCGGGCACGGCTCACGCCTGGCTATGGTCGGCATCCTGGCCACCATCTTTCACCACCTCCGGCGTTTTCTTGGGCGTGGACGGCCTCATGGCATGGCCGCCGCCTCTATGTTTCCTTTTGCAGCTCAGCGGCGGGTCCGGTGTTTTAGAGAGGCGGGCCTTGGGGCCACTGGTCTGGCTGTTGGGGCCAGGCGGTGAAAGTGGGCCGTGGGCAGCCTGCGAGCAGCTCTCACCTCTGGCCAGCAAACTCCCCGACTGTGCCTTGGGGTCAAAACGTCTGGATTTCCTGATCGATGCTGTCGTCGCTGTCCACGGAGCTACTGTCGCCGTCAGAGCGGGAAGATACGTTCGGGGATTAGAAGAGTGGGCTTGCAGACAGGGACCTGTCGCTGCCTTACATGGGGGCCAGCAAGGTGGTCTTGGAAATGCCCAAGATTGCTTCCGCGCGCGTCGGTTCAGCGGACTTGTCTGCCTGGCATGAGGACCGTTCTACAAACTCGCTCCTGGAAGCCGGGCTTGCTGGAGGCGGAGCTTTGGTTTCCTTCGGGAGCTTGTGGGGAATGGTCAGCGTCTAGGCGCCCCGGGCAAGGGTCTGTGGCCTTGGTGGCCACTGGCTTCCTCTAGCCGGGTGTTTTCCTGTGGGTCTCGCGCAAGGCACTTTTTTGTGGCGCTGCTTGTGCTGTGTGCGGGACGGTCAGGCGTCCTCTCTCCTCCCGGAGCTGGGCCCTCTGGGGCAGGTCCCCGTTGGCCTCCTTGCGTGTTTGCCGCAGCTAGTACACCTGGATGGCCTCCTCAGTGCCGTAGTTGCTGCTGGAGTCGGACGCCTCGGGCGCCTGTGGCGCACTTGTGACTTGCTTTCCCCTTCTCAGGGCGCCAGCGCTCCTCTTGACCCCGCTTTTATTCTGTGGTGCTTCTGAAGGGCGGCAGGGGGCTGCTGGCTTCGGGCTGCCCTTGTTCTCCTGCTTGGTCGTGACCCTGGACTTGAGGCTTCTGGGCTGCACGTTCGTCTTTGCTAACTGGGGAGGTTTGCGAAAGGCGAACTCTTTATGGGTGCCCCTCAGACCCTACCGATGCGCCAACTTTGCGGCTGGCTCTTGGTGGGATTTCAAGAGTGACTTGGTCGAATTTTCGTTTGGGTCTGGTTATCTGTTGACCCCATCACATTTTTGGGTCGCATGCTGTCTCTTCTCATTCAGAAACTGTTCTATTTCCCCCTTAATCCTCTGCTCGAAGGAGTCGTTGCTGCTCGCGCTGACCGGGGAGGCGGAACCCTAGTCTTCACTGGATCTCACCTGGCTGCCAGGGCCACCACCTGAGCCAGGTGCAAGTTTTGGGGGGACACACGGAAGTCGGGGCACTGCCGTGAGATAGTTCTGGCTTACATCTACTGCCACTGCCTGTGGCCCTGAAAGGCTGGGCTGCGCCTGGCTGGCCCCTGCCAGCCCCAGCCTGTGCGGCTCTACTCTTTGCCTTCAGGTACTCCTGGATGGCTTCCCCAATGTCCCGGTCCACGGAATCATTGTCTGAATCTACCACCAACGGGCCAAAGTCTGCAGTTTCCTCTTTCCTCATGGGGTCAAAGTCAGCAACAAGACCATAGGCAGGCAGTGTGGGCTGCTCCTTGTGCACGGTGGGCTTGGCAGCTGGCGTGGCGTCTGCCCTGTGGCCCCTCTGTGCAGCGCGCTCATCGCTGGTGCCCCAAGCAGCCCCGCTGCGCTGCAGCGTGCTGATGAGCATCTGCACCGGGGCGCGCTCACCGACACGCTCTCCTCGCCCTCGTCAGCCTCCGAGAAGCACCCGGGGAACCTAAAGCTCCCTGGTAGGCCAAAGGCCTCCCATTTGGACTGGGGAGCAACCCCTGGAGTAGCGTTCCTGAGAAACATTCTAGCAGACGGGGAGGGAGGCGCAGAGGGACGACGCTTTATTTCTCTGCCAGCTTCATATACTCAAAAGGTTGGCGGCGGGGCGCGGTGGCTCACGCTCGTAATCACAGCACTTTGAGAGGCCGAGGTGGGCGGATCGCGAGGTCAGGAGTTTGAGACCAGCCTGGCCAACATACTGAAACCCCGTCTCTACTAATAATACAAAAATTACCCGGGCGTGGTGGTGTGAGCCTGTAGTCCCAGCTACTCGTGAGGCAGAGGCCAGGGAATCGCTTGAAGCCGGAAGGTGGAGGTTGCAGTGAGCTGAGATCGCGCCACTGCTCTCCAGCCTGGGTGACAGAGTGAGACTCCGTCTCAAAAAAAAAAAAAAAAAAAAGATTGGCAAGTGGTGCCTATGAGATAAAGTCTGCAAATGCTTCTTTGCAGTTTAAAAAGGGCGACGACTATAAACCCAGGATCAGGACGACGTTACGTATAGATTTATTCTTGACCTGACCAACAAGCTCTTGAAATTCTCTTTGCATCCAGGTCGGCTGTGAAACTGCAGCCAGTGTCCCCAGACGCCCCAGGGATAAGGCCTTCATCACTCCGAGGCATCCTCTCTCTGCTTTTTCAATAGAGTTTTGACTCGGCCCGGCCCCCTGCCACCCGCCGCGCGGACCCTGCCTGCGCTTGCGTCCCGCATCCGGGGGGAGGCGGCGGGCCCGGGTCTCTGGGGCTGGCCCATTTACTTAGTTTTGTTTTTGTTGCATTTGCTTTTGATGACACTCCCTTTTTGATATTCCACATGTAAATGAGATTATGCAATAATCTTCTTTCTATGTCTGTTTATTTCGCTTAGCATAATGGCCTCCCTGTCCACCTCGGCTCCCGCGCGGGGAGGAGGGGCAAGGGCCTCCGCCCGGGCCCCGCCTCCCCGCGCACCGCTGCCACCGCCCCGCACCTTTTTTTGATTTTTTAATAATGCTCATTCTGACTGTGATAAGGTGATGTCTCATTATGGTTTTAATTGGTATTTCCCTTGTGATTGGTGATGTTGAGTATTTTTCATGTTTGTTGGCCATTTGTGTATCTTCTTTTGAAAAATGTCCCTTTGGTCGGGCGCGGTGGCTCACGTCTGTAATCCCAGCACTTTCCAAAGCCAAGGCAGGTGGATCACCGGAGGTCAGGAGTTCGAGACCAGCCTGGCTAACATGGTGAAACTCCGTGTCTACTAAAAATACAAAAATCAGCTGGGCGTGGTGGCATGCGCCTGTCATCCCAGCTACTTTCGAGACTGAGGCAGGAGAATGACAGGAACCCAGGAGGCGGAGGTTGCAGTGAGCCAAGGTTGCACCATTGCACTCCAGCCTGGACGACCAGAGTGAAACTGCGTTGCAAAAACAAAAACAAAACAAAAATCCATTCATCTAGTTTGTCCACTTTTTAACGGGAGTATTTGTTTTCTTCTTGCTGATTTTCTTTAGTTTGTTGTAGATTCTGGATCCTTTGTTGGATGTATAATTTGTAAATATTTTCTCCCATTCTGAGGGTTGTCTGTTTACTCAGTTGATTATTTCTTTTGCTATGCAGAAACTTTTTAGTTTAAGTCCCATTTGCTTAGTTTTGTTTTTGTTGCATTTGTTTTTGGTGACACCCCCTATTTTTTAGATTCCACATATAAATGAGATCATGCAATAATTTTCTTTCTGTGTCTGCTTATTTCACTTAGCATAATGGCCTCCATGTCCACCTGTGTTGTGGCAAGTGACAGGATCACCTTTCTTTTTATGGCTGAATAATATTCCATTGTTTAAATATACTACATTTTGTTTATCCACTTGTCTGTTGACAGACACATAGGTTGTTTCCATATTACTTAGCTGTATATAGAAATACAAGTGGTTTTTGTATGTTAATTTTGTACTCTGAAAACTTGGTGAATTAATTTATTAGCTTCAATAGTTTCTTAGTGAATTCCTTAGGATTTTCTATATGTAAAATAATGTCATTTGCAAATAGAGATAGTTTTACTTCTTCCTTTAAAATCTGGATACCTTTTATTTCTTTTTCTTGCCTAATTGCTTTGTCTAAAATCTCCAATAGAATGTTGAATAGAATGATGAGAAGAACATTGTTGTCTTTTCCTGGATCTTAGTGGGAGACCATCCAGTTTTTCACCATTAAGTAGATGTTAGCTGTTAGGGTTTTTGTAGATGCCTTTCATCAGCTGAAGAATTTTTTATTTCTAGGATGTTGAGTGTTTTGTTATGAAAAGGTGTTGGATTTTGTCAAATGATTTTTCTGCTTCTATTGATATAATAATGTAGTTCTTGTTCTTTATTGAAATGCTGTAGTATATTAGTTGATTTTCAGGTGTTAAACCAACATTGCATCTCTGGAATAAGTCCCACTTGGTCATAATGTATAATCCTTTTGATATGTTGCTAGATTTGTTTTGCTAATTTTTTTTTTGAGGATTTCTATACGTGTATTTATAAGAGATTTTGGTCTTTAGTTTTTTTCCTTGTGATGTCTTTGTCTGATTTTAGGATCAAGATAATACTGGCCTTTCACAGAATGGACCAGGAAGTGTTCCCTCCTCTTCTGTTTTGATGGAACAGTTTGTGAAGAATAGATATTAATTCTTCTTTAAATATTTGGTAGAATTCATCAGTGGTGCCATCTGGGCCTGGACTTTTCTCTGTGGAAAGTTTCAAAATTACTAATTCAGTCATTTTATTTGTTATAGGTTTATTCAGTTTGTCAGTTTCTTTTTGAATCAGTTTTTATAGTTTATATTTTTCTAGGAATTTGTCTACCTCATCTAAGTTACCTAGTTCATTGGCAAATAATTGTTCATGGTATTGCCATTATAATCCTTTTTATTTCTGTAAGGTTAGTAGTAATTTTTTTATTTCATTCCTGATTTTGGTTAATTTGAGCCTTCTCTCTTTTATCTTGGTCAGTCTAACTAGGAGTTTCTCAATGTTGGTGATTTAAAATTTTTTTCTGGTTTTATTGATTTTTCTTTATTTCTCTATTCTCTAAAAAATTTTAATCAAACAATTTTTCCCTGTTTTTTCACTATCTAATGTTTATACTTAATGTGTGTATTGGATAACTCTATTAAAGTTCATCATCATGTACTTTCATCATGAAATAGCCAGATATATCTTATATATAATTGTACTTTTAGAATTGCTTTTTCTTAAAGGCTTTGACTTCATAAAAGTTTTCACTCTTGGCCAATATTATTTACTACAGTGTGTTTTCTTCTTCATGAGAAACCATGGAAGAAATCTTTGGTCCAAGACCCATTAAGCTTTTCTGGAGAAGCTAACTAATTAATTTAATTTAACCTTATGGATACTATGAATCTTATAATTGTTTGTTACTGTTTTAACTGCCAGCTTTCATGATAGCATGCATTCTGGGGGATATTAACATTTTTCTCATCATTTTTTTCACCTTTCTATATTTTACTTTCACAATTATAAGTAAATAAATAGACTTGTTTTAACATAAATCACACTTTATAGTAATAAAGAGTAGGTCTCTGTTGCTCTCTTTTTTTACTTTAAAATTTTTTATTTTTAATTATTATGGAGACATAATAGGTGGACATATTTACGGGATACATGTGATGTTTTGATACAAGCATATAAAGTGTAATGATCAAATCATGGTAGCTGGAGTATCCATCACTTTAAGCTTTTATCATTTATTTGTGTTAGGAGCATTCCAATTCTAATCTTTTAGTTATTTTGAAATATACAACAAATTATTGTTCACTATAGTCACTGTATTGTGACTATATAGTGTTTCCATAGAACACTAGATCTTGTTCCTTCTATCTAACTGTCTCTTTGTACCCATTAACCAACTCCTCTTTTATCCTCCCATCCCCATTACCCTTCACAGCTTCTGGTAATCATCATTCTACTCTGTCTCCATGAGTTCAATTTTTTTTTTTAAGCTCTTGCATGTAAGTGAGAACATGCGGTACTTGTCCTTCGGTGCCTGGCTTATTTCACTTAACATGATGTTCTCTGGTTCCAAATGACAGGATTTCATTCTATTTTATGGCTGAATAACATTCCATTGTTTATATGTACCACATTTTCTTTATCCATGCATCCATTAATGGGCATTCAGGTTAATTCCATGTCTTGGCTGTTGGGAAAAATGCAGCATTCAATATGGGAATGCAGATATCTCTTTGATACACTGTTTTTATTTCTTTTGGATATATACCCAGTGGTGGGATTGCTGTATCGTATGGTAGTTTTATTTTTATTTTTTTGAGGAACCTCCATAGTATTCTTCTATAGTGGCTCTACTAATTTACATTGCCACAAGCAGTTGTACTTTTTTTTTTTTTTTTACTGTTTTAACATAATTATTTGGAGCTTCATTCATGTTGGCATATGCGTCAACAATTTATTTATTCTCATTACTGAGTAGGATCTCATTGCATGGGATTTGTTTTTTTTTTAAGTTCAGGGGTACATGTGCAGTTTTGTTACATAGGTAAACTTATGTCATGGGGGTTTGTTGTACAGATTATTTCATTGCCCAGGAATGAAGTCTAATACCTACTAGTTGTTTGTCCTAATCTGCTTCCTCTCCCACCCTCCAACCTCTGATAGGTCCCAGTGTGTCTTGTTCCCCTCTGTGTGTCCATGTGTTTTCATTATTTAGCTCCTACTTATAAGTGAGAACATGCAGCATTTGGTTTTCTGTTCCTGCGTTAGTTTGCTAAGGATAATGGCCTCCAGCTCCATCCATGTCCCTGAAAAACATTGCTCTCTTTCTATTCCTAGTTATATCCATAGAAATGACCACTGATAGTTTTTGCTTACTCTGTCCCTCCAGTTTTTCCTTCCTCCAGCATATACATAAGGATTTTAATTTTACCCAGTTGAAGTCTTACTTATCTACACCCTTTAACAAGTCATCATCAGTAATTTTGGAATAGGCGTCAGATTCACATGGTTCAAGATTCAAAAGAAAGAAAAGTATAAACAGTAAAAAGTCTCCTATTCCTTTCCCTAAGCCACCCACTTCTCTTCAGAGGCAACTAATAAAGTTTCTAGTTTTGCATTATTCTACACCTTGCTTTTTTCACTTAGCAGTATATATTGAAGAGCACATCTCCCTCTGTATTTAGCCTAATCCTTTTAGTGGATTTTTTTTTTATTTTTTGGGTATATCATAATTTATTTATGAATTTCATTGTTGAGAGACATTTAGTTTGTTCTTGAATGTGTGATACTACAAACTGTTGCAGTGAATTATCCTTATATATACATTTTCATGCACAAATGAGAGTACTTTTATAGTGTAGATTCCTAGAAGTAGAACTGCTAGGTCAGAAGGTATTCACATTTAAAAATTTTAAATTTGCTCATAGAATGAAGTCTTTGCTCATAGAATAGTCTTTGCTCAAATCTCGCTTTACCAAAGAGGCCTATTGTGACCACTCTGCTTAATACTGTAACCTGCCCCTACTTCTCCCTTGAACTTCTCTATCCATTGCACTCTATTCTTTTTCTAGCATAGTATATGGTTTACCTATTTACACTGCTTTTTGGTTACTGTCTTTTTCCCTCTGCTCCAGGAAACAGGAATGTTTGTTTTGTTCACTAATAATTCACTAGTTAGAATTATTCACTAGTTAGAATACTCTTTGGTGCTTAGTAGGCATTTAGTAAATATTTATTGAATAAATCGAATACATAAGCAAACAGTATCCAAAATTGTCCTCCATAAAAATGCCCAATTTCTTTTTTTTCCTCTGTATCTCAATGAATAAAAAAAAAATGCTGACTTTCTTTACCCACTTATTTTGGATTTTTTTGGTCTTGTTTTTTGTTTGTTTTTGAGTTTGACAAATTTATTGGTATTTTACTAAAGACATTCATCTCAGTCGTTTCTTTCTCCCAGCTTGACCTTAGGTTAATATTTCATTTGGGTCAAGAAAAGAATATGAAAAGAGGTATGTTATTTTAACAAACAGGAAAATGGACAAAAATGGATAGTTTGCCTACATTACAGTGAGTTAAATTCGTGTATCTTGATATAATTAAATCATATAAGAACTAAGAGTTCTATATACATTTCCATTGTTTTACCTGGGGCTTATTCTAAACTTAAATACTGGTGAACAAAGTGTTAGGAATATACACAGGCTGTTTCTCTGAGTTATTACTGACTAAAAGAGCTCAGCAAGCAGTTACCACCAATGAAACAGTCTGAAGCTGCCTCCAAATACAATATTGTAGTAGGAGTTTTCAAGGAAATTTTTATACTGTATTTTTTTTTGTCTGTGACTGTGCTTTTAAAGATGTGTTTAACTGTCACATTAAAAAAAAGTTTGTATACAATACAAAAATACGAAAACACCCTACAATATGCAAATTAACAAAGTATGTGTGGTGAGATTCCAAAAAATGTTTGAAGATGCATTTTCTTTCCTCCTATTTCAGTATCTAAAATGTGCTTTTTGAGAGGCCATTGGTCAATATGTGTACATTTAAAATAAACCATATAATTTTACTAGTAAGAAAGCCAGTAGTTAAGTTCAATTCAAATTGGATTTCACAAGTTAGTAATTTAAATCCTTAGACAAAGTTACAGAAAGTGCATCTTCTTGTTTTCCATCTTCATACAATGTTAAATTTTTTTTTTTTGGTGTTTATACCTTTTAAAAAATAAAAGCAGCCAAATACTTAAGCAATATGTACATTTAAATTTTTGGTGGTGGTTTGTATTTTAAAAGAAACAGTTTTCTTATGATTCACTTCAAGTTCTGATGGAAATGCTTACAGGAACTAGCTAATAAACAAAAAACAAGAGAAGCACATTCAAAATACTGATTTACTTTGGTAGCGAATGGTTTTTCTTTGAAGACTAATGAAGATAGACAAGACCCATTAAGGTGAAGTGGGCTATTTCAAATATTCAACAGTTTACATATAAAAAAGTTATTTTAAGAGCTAAGTGTCTGTATCCACTGATAGCAATGCAACACCTAGTTTATGATGACTTGAAAGAAAACAAATGCCCATAAAGAAAAAAGCTGTATTTTAATTTTATCTAAATATAGTTTCAGTCAATAGTTCAGTATCATTTTCCTCCCAATACAATACTCCCTCTCTCTATAAGGCTGTTCCTGGGAGCCAGACAAGTTTAGGTAACAAGGGAGTTAAGAGAGTAACTGCTTGCAGTTTTAAATAGACAATTAACTTTTTGCTTCCCTCTTAATGTGCTAATAGTTGTGTCTAAAAAAAAGGCAATTCTTAAAAAGGTACCATTTCTGATTTCTTTATTATCTGTAATCTTTGGAAACTAATCACACGAAACTACCAAATTAGCAAATGTCTTGAAATCTGTATATAAAACATAAATTACCTCTAATTTCAAACTCTCATTTATTAGCGTACCACTCAATCTTTTAAAAAGATGAAAAAGAAAAAAAAAGCTGCTCCAAAGATAGTCTTACACCATTCTTAAAAAAAGGAAACTGTTCTTTTTAACTTTATACCCACCCACACCCCAATTTCAACACATCATTTAATTAACGAAGATGAGATTTTATATTCCGCTCCTATAGCTTCTGGTTATCGAAAACCCATGCTTTCCTTTATCGAAGGAGTTTGGTCCAGCTGATGTTGGTGTATCCCTTGCAATATTCTTCATCCTCATCTTTGCTTCTGGAGGACTTTCCTCTGGTTCACTGTCTTCATCTTCATTAAAAGCTGCTGCTACTGAAAGAGTTTTTGGAGCAAGAGTTGGAACAGTTTCTTTAGGCTTACTTGATCCAAGTTTGATGGATATGGATGATGCTTTCTTTGTTGTCTGACTACCTATGGCAAATCCAAAGTTGGAGATCTTTGCAGGCTTTGTTGGAGGTCTGCAGCTTCTTCTTCAGCTGATCGCTTCTCAGCGCTGCGACTGGAACTTTCCTCTCCATTACTCCAGCAGCTCTAGCTCATTGCGACTTTTCAGGCTTCTCCTCTCCCGCCTTCCCGTCAGCCATTTTCCCCGCCGCCTTGTTTTTTTAAGATTTTAGAAATCTTTCTAATACAAGTTGGGATATAAATAATTAGATATAGAAAATAGCTACAAAGTATTTCTTTTAACTTTCCCCACCTCCAGCTCCCAACAGTCAAGAGTCAAGCCCTAAGTTTTGTCCTTTCTCTCAGAAGTAGATACAAGAAGGATACATCAAACATTGCTATAACACCTCTCTCATAGGATTCAAATCAGTGTGGAGATTATTATAGGCTCCAGATGAGTTAGGATATCTTTAAGTCTCAATTTAATAAAACTAATTGTTTTCCTGTGCTTTAAATATCTCTACATTCTATATAAATATACTATAGATCTAACAGATGTCTTGAAATAGATGGCTATAATGTCAGGGAAGTATTTTTTTCCTTATTTATATACATTATAACTTTCCTTATTTATGTACATTATAATTTTAAAGGCCTGATAGTCATAATTATTGATGTTCAGATTGGTAGTTATTTCTGTCTCTTATGTATTCAACTATAAACATTTAGTCAAGTTTATGAGACCTAGATATTTAGCAGAGTTTGGGAGTAAATTATTTTATCAAACAAAGAATATAAAATAAACATTTCTATTTATGTTCCTGTTTTAATTTACCTCATTTATATGCATCTTGATATTGCATTTTCATATTCTAAAAACTATTTTTAAAGACAGGTTGATTCAGAATTACAGTATACTTGAAAATCATCAGGTACCCATTATTAGTTTTCACCCACATTGAATCTGTGTTTCAGGAACTGTCTACCAAACTTTGTTTATTAAGTAATTATTTTCCCTAGTTTTATTCAAGATATACAAAGCTGCCAACTAGTGCTTTTCATCAGCATCAGGTAAATTGTGTTACTATACTGCGTTGAATTTTAGCAAAGGTAAAGTATTTGCTATTTTAGTTATTATAGCTTTATTGAAAGCAAACATATAGGTTTTTTAAAGTATTGGAAAATTTGCCAGATTATCATTATATGACTTGGAACCCTAGAAACTCCCAGACCACGAGACTTAATGGTTAATGATCTCTTTCAGTTCTCTTTCAACTTGGAATTCTCTTATTCCAATGCCAACTCATTGCTCTTTTGGAAAGACCCATTCTTTCCTCTGTTGTCTTGGTACCTCCTCAGGACATATTCCCCAAAATGGAAATTTCAGTTTAAGATAATTTTCAGCATTGTTTAGAATAAGAATGGTTAGACAGCTGATGTCAGCAAGATGGTGGAATAGTAGCGCTGTCCTTCAGAAACACCAATTTTGACAACTACCGTGGAAAGAATGCCTTTATACTTGAGCATACATGGAATATTCTCCAGGATCAATCATATTTCAGGCCATAAAACAAGTATTAATATATTTAAGAAGATTGAGATAATATCAAGCATCTTTTCTGACCATAATGGCATAAAACTAGAAAGCAAAAATAACAGGAAAACTGGGAAATACACAAATATGTTAAAATTAAACATGTTCCTGAACAACCAGTGGTCAAATAAGAAATCAAAATGAAAATTAAAAAAATATATGTGATACAAATGAAAATGGAAACAGCACATCAAGATTTGTGGAATGCAGCAAAACAGTTCTAAAAGGAGATTTTATAGTGATAAACACCAACATGAAGGAAACAGTAGGACCTCAGATAAGTAACCTAACTTTTCATCTCTCAGAACTAGGTAGAAAAAGAACAAATAAACCCAAAGTTAATAGAAGGAGGGGGATAAGAAAGATCGCAGCAGAAATAAATGAAAGACTCAAAAAGCAATAGAAAAGAGCAACAAAATGAAGAGTTGTTTTTTTGAAAAGATAAACAAAATTGATAAACTTTTAGCTAGAATAAGAAAAAAAGGAGATTCAAATAAATAAAGTCAGGAATGAAAGAGGAGACATTATGACTGATACCACAGAAATACAAAGAATCTTGAGAATACTTTGAACAAATTATATACTAACAAATTGGATGACCTAAAAGAGACAGATTTTTTGCCACATGCTACCTGCTAAGACTGAATTATGAAGAAATAGAAAATCTGAATGACCAATAAAAAATAAGGAGACTGAATCAGTAATCAAAAATCTACCAATAGAGAAAAGCCTCAGGAACTGATGGCTTCACTGGTGAATTCTACCAGACATTTGAAGAAGAATAGCAATCCTTATCAAACTTTTTCAAAAATTTGAATAGGAGGAAACACTTCCAAACTCATTTAACAAGGCTAGCATTACCTTGATACCAAAGTCAGGCAAGGGTATCACAAGAAAAGAAAATTATAGGTTAATATCCCTAATGAACATATGTGCAAAAATCATCAACAAAATATTAGCAACAGCACATTAAAGGGATCATACATCATGATGAAATTGGATTTATCTCTGGGATGCAAGGATGGTTCAACATATGCAAATCTAGAAATATACCACTTCAACAGAATGAAGGACAAATTATATGATCATCTTAATAGATCCAGAAAAAGTGTTTGACAAAATTTAACATTCTTTCATGACGAAAACTCTCAACAAGTTAGGTATAAAAGGAATGTACCTCAACACAAAAAATGTTATATGTGATAAGCCCACAGCTAACATTATATTCAATGGGGAAAACCTAAAATCTTTTCCTTTAAGATCAGGATCAAGACAAGGATACTCACTTTGTCCCTTGCATTCAACATAGTACTGGAAATCTAGCCAGAGATATTAGGCAAGAAAAAGAAATAAAAGACATCTGCTACAGTTTGAATGTCTTCCCCCTCTAAAACTCATGTTGAAACTTAATTCCCAATATGGTAGTATTAAAGAGGGGGCCTTTAAGAGGTGATTGAGTCCTGAGGTCTCTGCCTTTATGAATGGATCAATCTATTCATGGATTAACTGGTTTTCATGAGAGTGGCATCAGTGGATTTATCCCAAGCTAACATCTTAGCATGCTCAGTTCTCTCACCATGCGATACCCTGCACCACCTCAGGACTCTGAGGACTCATAGCTATTATTCAAAAAGTCAGAAGATAACAGATGTTAGAGAGGATGTGGAGAAAAGGGAACTATTTTTCAGTGTTAGTGGAAATGTAAATTGGTACGTCTTTTATGGAAAACAGTATGGAAGCTCCTCAAAAAATTAAAACTAAAACTACCACATGATTCAGCAATCCTACCTTTTGGTATATATCCACAGGAATGAAGTCAGTATGTTGAAGAGATACATACACTCCCATGTTCGTTGCAGCATTATTCACAGTCACAAAGATATGGAAACAACCTAAGTGTCTGTCATTTAATGTATAGATAAAATGTGGTACAGATGATTTTAAACTATTGATTGGGTTATATCCTGATAAACCCATTGTAAGTCAAAAATATCTTAAGTTAAAATTGCATTAAGATCATGACAAACCCAGTTGAAAAATCGCAAATTGAACCATCGTAAGTCAAGGACTATCTGTTATATATATTGGAATTTTATTCAGCCTTAAAAAGGTAGGAAATCCTGCCATTTGCAACAACACGGATGAACCCGAAGGACATTGTGTTGTATTAGTCAGACACAGAAAGACAAATACTGCATGATCTCATTTACATGTAGATTCTTTAAAAAGTCAAATACATACAAACAGTAAAAAGGTGGTTAGCAGGGGTGGGGAGCCTGGGGAGAATGTGGAGATGTTTGTCAAAGGGTACAAACTTTCAGTTATAAAATGAATAAGCGTTAGATGTGGCAGCTCACGCCTATAATCCCAGCACGTTTGGAGACCAAGATAGGAGGATTGCTTTAGGCCAGAGTTAGAGACCAACTTGGGCAACATGGGGAGACCCCCATCTCTACCAAAAATTAAAAAAAATTTTGCAGGCGGTGACATGTACTTGTAGTCCCAGCTACTTGAGACTCTGAGATAGGAGGAGTGCTTGTGCACCCAGGAGGTTGAGGCTGCAGTGAGCTATTATTGTGCCTCAGCAATCCAGTCTGGGTGACAGAGTGAGACCCTGTCATGAGACCCTGTCTCAAAAACAAAAACAAAAAAAGTAGTAGTTCTGGACACTTAATTTACAGCATGGTTGATTATAGTTAATAATAATGTTTTGTATTCTTGAAATTCACTAAGAGAAACCGTAAGTATCCTTACCACACACACACAGACAAAATGGTGACTATGTGAAGTGATAGATATGTTAATTAGCTTAATTGTAGTGCAGTAGTCCCCCCTTATCCTCAGAGGGTATGTTTCAAGACCTTCAATAGATGCTTGAATCCACAGATAGTACTGAACCCTATATATACTATGTTTTTTCTTATCCTGTACATATATACCTGTATTAAAGTTTAATTTGTAAATTAGCCATAGTAAGAGATTAGTAACAATGACTAAGAAAATAGAACAATTATGACAAGATACTGTAATAAAAATATGTGAATGTAGTCTGCTTCTCTCAAAATAGGTACTCTGCTCACCTGTTTTCAAACCATGGTTGACCATGGAAAACTGAAACTGTGGAAAGTGAAACTGTGGATATGGAAAGACTGATGTAATCACTTCTTATTGTATAGATGTATCAAAATATCACATTGAACACCTTAAATATAAACTTTTTCATTTGTCAATTGTACCTCCATAAAGCTGGAAAAAAATGTCACCTCATTTGTTTGTTGGTGATTTCCTTTTTTGAAACAGCATATGTGATATTTGGTAAAAGGAGTTGATATTGTTAATCCATATAATTGGATCTGAGTTGTAGGAATTAATCTGCTTACTCAATGGTTTTCAACTTTGTTTCCAAGAGTAATAGACATCAGTTTTGTAGCTATTTTGCAGAAAAGCTAATTAGTAGCCCTTTGAGTATGGTGGCAGTTTTCTTTCCTATATGGTTTTACCTTTTTGGATGGATCATTTTTGGGCTTTGAGCTCAATAATCTAAGCAGAGAGCTTGACCAGAAACTTAGTTCTAGGTAGGTTATGTGTCATCTGTTCAGAAAATGAGGTCTGTAATGTCATTCTTTGTGTGTGTGTGTGTGTGTGTGTGTGTGTGTGTTACCCTTATTGATACTTACCAGTTGGCTATCAATGTGTGAATGGGAGCTGAAGAAACTATAGTGGAACCAACAGTCTTAACTTACACTTCGGTGGTTCAGTTGCTGCTTGTTTCTCTGAGCATATGGAGAAAAAAAAAGAAAAAGAAAAAGCCACTCTGTAGCTACTGCCACAGCTTTTTTTTTTTTTTTTCCTTTTTAGAACTACGTTAGTGTTAGTGCTGGGCACTACAAGGCTCTTGGGGTAAAGTAGTGAATTAGATACAATATTTCTGCCTTCAGGATGCTTACATATTAGTAGTTGAGATAGGGACAAATGAGCAAGCAAGCAAGTCACAGTTCCGTTAAGAGCTGACATAGGTTTATGAACTGAGTTGCATAGGAGTTTTTCGAATTTAATTTTTCTGACCATATGCTGCATGATCTGTAAGAGTTCTTAAGGGAGGGAGTCCCAGGTGCTCAACTTTTGGGCAGATGGCCAGGTAAATCTGAATTTGCCAGGTACATGTTTTTCTGGGAATAGAATCAACTTTCTTACCCACAAAGGCATTGTGTAACTGGGTGACTGATTCACATGGTGTTCACCGCTGCATGTTGTTTCAAAAATGTGATTGAGTACAAGTAAGGTCAGTTTTTACATTCCTCTTCTTGGCTTTGCCACTCTTGCCTTTTACTTCTGTGCACTTCCAAGAATGTCCTTAACACTAGACTGCTGTAAGCTCATATTATACAGGTGAAATTTTCTGGCGTCTTAGCATGTTATTCCTTTTGTTCCTACGTATCACCTAGGTAAGGAGGAAATCTAGGAGCAAAAGATAAAGGCAGCTCTTCCCCCTATTTCTCTGTAATACTTTCATATTTCATTTAATGTAACCCTACTGCTAATTACTTATTACAGTCTCATGAACTATGTGTAAGGATGTAACTTTTGACCCTGAGGTAGAGCACAAAAGCACGTTTCTTATGGCTTATTTTCATCTTTCATATTTCACAAAGTGCAAGCTAGATAGAATATTATTTTTAACTTTTGAAATTGCAACTTAAATTTATGTTAGTTATGATAGCATGCATAGTAGTAATTTTCTGATATTTCCAAGATGATTTATGTCACCACTTGGTGGAGCTCTTTTATAAGTAAGTGCATTGTTTAAAAAAGCAAGTATAAGTTGTCACTAATTAGGAGTTATCATTAGATTGGCTCAAATGAACTCAACTAAATGATGGTATAATTGGTACTCTCTTCAAGTACTGAGTGTAGATTTTGATTTAAACTGTAATATATGTGATTAAAATTTTGATAAAGATTTTTCTTGAGTATTTCTAATTTTTCTCTCTCCTGCTTTATGTAAATGTAGCACTTTTATTGGCTTTTCTCCTATTTTACAATTGTAGATAATTTAGAAAATGTATGTAGGATTAATAAGGAAAATGAAAACTGTTCGTAATCCTACCATGTAGAGATAATCATGAACATTTTAATATATATTTTCATTTTCTCTTTTTTTGTTTTTTCACAAAATTGGAATCAAAACATGTGCAGAACTTTTTATTCTGCTGTTTTTTCTTAACGTTATATGTTGGGTATTTTTACATATCCTTTTAATATTCCTTGAAACTGTTTTGGGATTTTATATTATTCTATGATATAGCTCTATCACAATATGTTTAACCATTCTGTTTTAAGATTTTTAGGCTCTTCTTACTATTTTTGCTATTATAAATAACTTTTCAAACATCTATTACACTAAATCTTTTTTTAATTTTTAATTTTTGTGGGTACATATCAAGTGTACACATTTATGGGGCACATGAAATGCCCCGATGCAGGCATGCAATTCTGTTACTCTAAATCTTGACTCAACTCTGTTTTTACTTGTTAAATTCTTAGCTATAAAACTGAGGTATTTTAAGGATTTTTATGTACCTTAACAAAATGTCCTTCAATTGACATTATTCTGAGGTTCACCATTTTCAAAATATGTTTGTTGAAAGTACCTTTTTTTTTTTTTTTTTGCAAAGTGCTTGTTCTTTGCCCATTTTTCCCCCCATTTTTTGTTCTTTTTTTGGTGGGGGGTGGAATTGTTTTGGCTAGGTAAGAATTACTTTTCTTCTGTTTCAACAATTTTTAAAGTGCTATCCTGAGTCCTTTTCATAATTTTCAAGAAAACGCGTCAGTTACAGATTTTAGGTTGCAAATTGTTGTTGGAAAAGGAGACCTGGAGCTTAAAAGAGGAATCAGGCTGGAAAGCAGAATGAGATATGAGAATCATCTGTATATGGAGATGATGAGGGCTATAGGAGTGGATGAGAGTGCTGAGGAAAAAAGAGAATGGTGGGAAAAAAGCCCATGGAATTGAGAAACCCCATGAAAAAGTTGTGAGAGGAAAAGAGAAGAGAATGAGGATGTGAGGGCATTTAAAAAAGCTAATGAAAAAAGTGGCATGGAGGTATATTGAAGGAGAAAAATTGCAACAGTGTCAGATGCTGCATAGAGGTCTTTCTGGATGAAACCAAAAAAGGCCATTTGATTTAGAAAGCCAAGATTTTTGCAGACTTAGAGAATAGACTCAGTAAAATAGTATTTGTGTGGTGAGAGGGGTGTGTGTTCAGTGTGTGCGGTGTGTGTGTACTCTGATAGTGCGTATGGTGAGTGTGTGTGGGAATAGTGAGAACAATGAGAGGTGTGTGTATATAGTGAGGGGGAGTATATGTGTAGTGAAGTCAGTAGCTTGATAAGGTCCAGGGATGGAGGGACAAGTATTGTAAGCTTCCCTGTAGACAAAGGGAAACTTTGAGAGAGAGAACTGTTAGAGAAGTTATAAAAGACAGAGAAAGGAATTAATACACTAGGTCTTGAAGGATATGAGAAGCAGTGTGATCTAAAATGGGAGGGAATAGGGGTGGTATTAGAGTTGTTAATTTGAGAATGGGGGAGAATATCCATTTGTCTAGGTCAGAAGGGAAGAGGAATTTATAGATAAACATGCAGAAACATTTTGAGAAAGACCAGAATATATGATGATTAGAAATGATTTGATGTGGGGCCAGGTGTGGTGGCTCATGCCTGTAATCCCAGCACTTTGGGAGGCTGAGGCAGGTGGATCACCTGAGGTCAGGAGTTCGAGACCAGCCTGGCCAACATGGTGAAACCCCATCTCTATTAAAAATGCAAAATTAGCTGGGCATGGTGGGGTGTGCCTGTAATCCCAGCTACTTGGGAGGCTGAGGCAGGAGAATCACTTGAACCTGGGAGGCAGACGTTGCAGTGAGCTAAGATCATGCCACTGCACTCTAGCCTAGGCAACAAGAGCAAAACTCTCTCTCTCAAAAAAAAAGGATTTGATGTGGAGAAGAATATGAGGTTTTTTTTTTAGATAATGTGCATCTTCAGCCTTCCCAATAAAATAGAAATCAAGACCCCTAGTTAAGAGGACAGAACTCTTGATGGGGGCAATGAGATTAAGGATTTTGATAGTGAAAATGTTAAGGACATCAATATAGAAATGTAATAAGAAAAAACCTTTAAATGGAAGACTACTAAATTAAGTGTTAGGAAACGTGGGTTTTGGGTTTGTGACAATTAACTGGTTGTGTTGAGTAAGTCTTAACTCTCTAGTCTTTAATTTTTTTTTTATTATACTTTAAGTTCTAGGGTACATGTGCACAACATGCAGGTTTGTTACATATGTATACATGAGCCATGTTGGTGTGCTGCACCCATTAGCTCGTCATTTACATTAGGTATTTTTCCTAATGCTATCCCTCCCCCTTCCCCCCACCCCATGACAGGCCCCAGTGTGTGATGTTCCCCTTCCTGTGTCCAAGTGTTCTCATTGTTCACTTCCCACCTATGAGTGACAACACGCGGTGTTTGGTTTTTTGTCCTTGCGATAGTTTGCTCAGAATGATGGTTTCCAGCTTCATCCATGTCCCTACAAAGGACATGAACTCATCCTTTTTTACGGCTGCATGGTATTCTATGATGTATATGTGCCACATTTTCTTAATCCAGTCTATCATTGTTGGACATTTGGGTTGGTCCCAAGTCTTTGCTATTGTGAATAGTGCCACAATAAACATATATGTGCATCTGTCTTTATAGCAGCATGATTTATAATCCTTTGGGTATATAACCAGTAATGAGATGGCTGGATCAAATGGTATTTCTAGTTCTAGATCCCTGAGGAATCACCACACTGTCTTCCACAATGGTTGAACTAGTTTACAGTCCCACCAACAGTGTAAAAGCATTCCTATTTCTCCACATCCTCTCCAGCATCTGTTGTTTCCTGACTTTTTAAGGATCGCCATTCTAACTGGCGTGAGATGGTATCTCATTGTGGTTTTGATTTGCATTTCTCTCGTGGCCAGTGATGATGAGCATTTTTTCATGTGTCTGTTGGTTGCATAAATGTCTTCTTTTGAGAAATGTCTGTTCATATCCTTCACCCACTTTTTGATGGGGTTGTTTTTTTCTTGTAAATTTGTTTGTGTTCATTGTAGATTCTGGATATTAGCCCTTTGTCAGATGAGTAGATTGCAAAATTTTTCTCCCATTCTGTAGGTTGCCTGTTCACTCTGATGGTAGTTTCTTTTGCTGTGCAGAAGCTCTTTAGTTTAATAAGATACCATTTGTCAATTTTGGCTTTTGTTGCCATTGCTTTTGGTGTTTTAGTCATTAAGTCCTTGCCCATGCCTTTGGCCTGAATGGTATTGCCTAGGTTTTCTTCTAGGGTTTTTATGGTTTTAGGTCTAACATTTAAGTCTTTAATCCATCTTGAATTACTTTTTGTATAAGGTGTAAGGAAGGGATCCAGTTTCAGCTTTCTACATATGGCTAGCCAGTTTTCCCAGCACCATTTATTAAATAGGGAATCCTTTCTCCATTTCTTGTTTTTGTCAGGTTTGTCAAAGATCAGATGGTTGTAGATGTGTGGTATTATTTCTGAGGGCTCTGTTCTGTTCCACTGATCTATATCTCTGTTTTGGTACCAGTACCATGCTGTTTTGGTTACTGTAGCCTTGTAGTATAGTTTGAAGTCAGGTAGGGTGATGCCTCCAGCTTTGTTCTTTTGGCTTAGGATTGTCTTGGCAATGCTGGGTCTTTTTTGGTTCCATATGAACTTTAAAGTAGTTTTTTCCAATTCTGTGAAGAAAGTCATGGGTAGCTTGATGGGGATGGCATTGAATCTATAAATTACCTTGGGCAGTATGGCCATTTTCATGATATTGATTCTTCCTATCCATGAGCATGGAATGTTCTTCCATTTATTTGTGTCCTGTTTTATTTCGTTGAGCAGTGGTTTGTAGTTCTCCTTGAAGAGGTCCTTCACATCCCTTGTAAGTTGGATTCCTAGGTATTTTATTCTTTTTGAAGCAATTGTGAATGGGAGTTCACTCATGATTTTGCTCTCTGTTTGTCTGTTATTGGTGTATAGGAATGCTTGTGATATTTACACATTGATTTTGTATCCTGAGACTTCGCTGAAGTTGCTTATCAGCTTAAGGAGATTCTGGGCTGAGATGATAGGGTTTTCTAGATATACAATCATGTCATCTGCAAACAGGGACAATTTGACTTCCTCTTTTACTAATTAAATGCCCTTTATTCCTTTCTCCTGCCTCATTGCCCTAGCCAGAACTTCCAACACTATGTTGAATAGGAGTGGTGAGAGAGGGCATCCCTGTCTTGTGCCAGTTTTCAAAGGGAATACTTCCAGTTTTTGCCCATTCAATATTATATTGGCTGTGGGTTTGTCATAAATAGTTATTATTTTGAGATATGTCCCAGCAATACCTAATTTATTAAGAGTTTTTAGCATGAAGGGCTGTTGAATTTCGTTAAAAGCCTTTTCTGCATCTATTGAGATAATCATGTGGTTTGTCTTTGGTTCTGTTTATATGATGGATTACGTTTATTGTTTTGTGTATGTTGAACCAGCCTTGCATCCTAGGGATGAAGCCCATTTGATCATGGTGGATGAGCTTTTTGATGTGCTGCTGGATTTGGTTTGCCAGTATTTTATTGAGGATTTTTGTATCGATGTTCATCAGGGATATTGGTCTAAAATTCTTTTTTTGTTGTGTCTCTGCCAGTCTTTGGTATCAGGATGATGCTGGCCTCATAAAATGAGTTAGGGAGGATTCCCTCTTTTTCTATCGATTGGAATAGTTTCAGAAGGAATGGTACCAGTTCCTCCTTGTACCTCTGGCAGAATTCAGCTGTTAATCCGTCTGGTCCTGGACTTTTTTTGGTTGGTAGGCTCTTAATTATTGCCTCAATTTCAGAGCCTGTTATTGGTCTGTTCAGGGATTCAACTTCTTCCCAATTTAGTCTTGGGAGGGTGTATGTGTCCAGGAATTTATCCATTTCTTCTAGATTTTCTAGTTTATTTGCACAGAGGTGTTTATAGTATTCTCTGATGGTAGTTTGTATTTCTGTGGGATCGGTGGTGATATCCCCTTTATCACTTTTTATTGCATCTATTTGATTCTTCTCTCTTTTCTTCTTTATTAGTCTTGCTAGTGGTCTATCAATTTTGTTGATCTTTTCAAAAAACCAAGTCCTGGATTCATTGATTTTTTGAAGGGTTTTTTGTGTCTCTATTTCCTTCAGTTCTGCTCTGATCTTAGTTATTTCTAGCCTTCTGCTAGCTTTTGAATGTGTTTGCTCTTGCTTCTCTAGTTGTTTTAATTGTGATGTTAGGGTGCAAATTTTAGATCTTTCCTGCTTTCTCTTGTGGGCATTTAGTGCTATAAAATTCCCTCTACACACTGCTTTACATGTGTCCCAGAGATTTGGGTATGTTGTGTCTTTGTTCTCATTGGTTTCAAAGAACATCTTTATTTCTCCCTTCATTTCATTATGTACCCAGTAGTCATTCAGGAGCAGATTGTTCAGTTTCCATGTAGTTGAGTGGTTTCGAGTGAGTTTCTTAATCCTGAGTTCTAGTTTGATTGCACTGTGGTCTGAGAGACAGTTCGTTATAATTTCTGTTCTTTTACATTTGCTGAGGAGTGCTTTACTTCCAACTATGTGGTCAGTTTTGGAATAAGTGTGATGTGCTGAGAAGAGTGTATATTCAGTTGATTTTGGATGGAGAGTTCTGTAGATGTCTATTAGGTCCACTTGGTGCAGAGCTGAGTTCAATTCCTGGATATCCTTGTTAATGTTCTGTCTTGTTGATCTGTCTAATGTTGACATTGGGGTGTTAAAGTCTCCCATTATTATTGTGTGAGAGTCTAAGTCTCTTTGTAGGTCTCTAAGGACTTCCTTGATGAATCTGGGTGCTCTTGTATTGGGTGCATATATATTTAGGATAGTTAATTCTTCTTGTTAAGTTGATCCCTTTACCATTATGTAATGGCCTTCTTTGTCTCTTTTGATCTTTGTTGGTTTAACGTCTGTTTTATCAGAGACTAGGATTGCAACCCCTGCCTTTTTTTGTTTTCCATTTGCTTGATAGATCTTCCTCCATCCCATTATTTTGAGCCTATGTGTGTCTCTGCACGTGAGGTGGATCTCCTGAATACAGCACACTGATGGGTCTTGACTCTTTATCCAATTTGCCAGTCTATGTCTTTTAATTGGAGCATTTAGCCCATTTACATTTAAGGTTAATATTGTTATGTGTGAATTTGATCCTGTCATTATGATGTTAGCTGGTTATTTTGCTCATTAGTTGATGCAGTTTCTTCCTAGCCTCGATGCCTCAATTTGGCATGTTTTTGCAGTGGCTCGTACCGGTTGTTCCTTTCCATGTTTAGTACTTCCTTCAGGAGCTCTTGTAAGGCAGGCCTGGTGGTGACAAAATCTCTCAGCATTTGTTTATCTGTGAAGGATTTTATTTCTCCTTCACTTATGAAGCTTAGTTTGGCTGGATATGAAATTCTAGGTTGAAAATTCTTTTCTTTAAGAATGTTGAATATCGGCCCCCACTCTCTTCTGGCTTGTAGAGTTTCTGCTGACAGATCCACTGTTAGTCTGATGGGCTTCCCTTTGTGAGTAACCCGACCTTTCTCTCTGGCTGCCCTTAACATGTTTTCCTTCATTTCAACTTTGCTGAATCTGACAATTATGTGTCTTGGAGTTGCTCTTCTGGAGGAGTATCTTTGTGGCATGCTCTGTATTTCCTGAATTTGAATGTTGGCCTGCCTTGCTAGGTTGGGGAAGTTCTCCTGGATAATATCCTGCAGAGTGTTTTCCAACTTGGTTCCATTCTCCCCGTCACTTTCAAGTACACCAATCAGACATAGATTTTGTTCACAGAGTCCCATATTTCTTGGAGGCTTTGTTCATTTCTTTTTACTCTTTTTTCTCTAAACTTCTCTTCTCACTTCATTTCATTCATTTGATCTTCCATCACTGATACCCTTTCTTCCAGTTGATCGAATCAGCTACTGAAGCTTGTCCATTCATCACGTAGTTCTCATGCCATGGTTTTCAGCTCCGTCAGGTCATTTGAGGACTTCTCTACACTAGTTATTCTAGTTGGCCTTTTGTCTAATCTTTTTTCAAGGTTTTTAGCTTCTTTGTGATGGGTTCGAACTTCCTCCTTTAGCTCGGAGAAGTTTGATCATCTGAAGCCTTCTTCTCTCAACTCGTCAAAGTCATTCTCCATCCAGCTTTGTTCCATTGCTAGCGAGGAGCTGCATTCCTTTGGAGGGGGAGAGGCACTCTGATTTTTAGAGTTTTCAGCTTTTCTGCTGTTTTTTCCCCATCTTTGTGGTTTTATCTACCTTTGGTCTTTGATGATGGTGACATACAGATGGGGTTTTGGTGTGGATGTCCTTTCTGTTTGTTAGTTTTCCTTCTAACAGGACCTTCAGCTGCAGGTCTGTTGGAGTTTGCTGGAGGTTCACTCCAGACCTGTTTGCCTGGGTATCAGCAGTGGAGGCTGCAGAACAGTGAATATTGCTGAACAGCAGATGTTGCTGCCTGAACAGCAGATGTTGCTGCCTGAGCTTCATCTCAGAGGGGTACCCAGCTGTGTGGGATGTCAGTCTGCCCCTACTGCGGGGTGCCTCCCAGTTAGGCTACTCAGGGGTCAGGGACCCACTTGAGGAGGCAGTCCGTCCGTTCTCACATCTCAAACTTCATGCTGAGAGAAACACTACTTTCTTCAAAGCTGTCAGACAGGGACATTTAAGTGAGGTTTACGCTGCCTTTTGTTCAGCTATGCCCTGCCCCCAGAGGTGGAGTCTACAGAGGCAGGCAGGCCTCCTTGAACTGCAGTGGGCTCCACCCAGTTTGAGCTTCCCAGCTGCTCTGTTTACCTACTCAAGCCTCAGCAATGGCGGGTGCCCCTCCCCTAGCCTCGCTGCTGCCTTGCAGTTCGATCTCAGACTGCTGTGCTAGCAATGAGCGAGGCTCTGTGGGTGTGGGACCTTCCAAGCTAGGTGCAGGATATAATCTCCTGGTGTGCCGTTCGCTAAGAACATTGGAAAAGTGCAGTATTAGGGTGGGAGTGACCCTATTTTCCAGGTGCTGTCTGTGACAGCTTCCCTTGGCTAGGAGGGAGTTCCCTGACCCCTTGTTCTTCCCAGGTGAGGTGATGCCTCGCCCTGCTTTGGCTCACGCTTGATTGGCTGCACCCACTCTCCTGCACCCACTTTCTGACATGCCCTAGTGAGACGAACCTGGTACCTCAGTTGGAAATGCAGAAATCACCCATCTTCTGCATCGCTCACGCTGGGAGCTGTAGACTGGAGCTGTTCCTATTCGGCCATCTTCTAGTCTTTAATTTTTCATCTGTATGATGAGAAGTGAATCCAATGACTTTTTTAGATTGAAAAATTTTGAATCAAACTCAACTAAAAATGAACAAAATATTTAAAACTACAATAATGAAGACATGATATTGGTGAAAAAAGACAAGTAAATCAATGAAACAGAACAGATAATCCAGAAGTAGACCCACATATATATATTATTATAAGTTCATTTTCTACAGAGATGCAAAGGTAATGGAGGAAGGATATTCTTCTCAACAAATAATGCTGGAGCAATTGGGTATCCAAATGCAGAAAATGAACTTCAATCCTTACCTCACACCATTTATAAAAACTAACCAGAAATGATGCAAAGACCTAAACTTCTAGAAAGTGACATAGGAGAAAGTCTTAATGAGCTTGGGTTAGGCAAAGATTTCATAGATACCTACCCCTGAAAACATAACCCATAAAAGAAAAAAATGAATAAATTGAGCTTAATCAAAATTAAAAACTTCTGTTCCTTGGAATATACTTCTTATGGAAGTAAAAACACAAGCTGCATCAGAAATAAAGGTCACATTTTGCTCATAGGAAAGTTCTTCAGGCCCTTAAAAATCAGAACCTACTTGTAGAACATTTCACTTATGCATTTTATCATATCAGATTACCCTGTGTTTCATTGTTTTGACTACTAAATGTTCTAATAAAATTCGCTGTTTTAAAAAAATGAATAAGAAACATACTAAATTTTAGCAACTTTCGCTTCATTTTTTAATCTTTAAGAGAGAGAGAGAGAGAAAAAAAAAAGGCTGGAATTGATGAAAGGACATATATTGAGAGCAGTTATTGCCTGAGTGCAAAGAAGCAAACCAAAATGGTAAGAAATAAGCATAAAAATTTAAAAACTATGGTAGTTGGGGTTATTTATTAAAGAGACAAACAACCTTTGACATCTTATTAGTTCCCAAGTAATTGACCATATTAACATAAACACAAATACAGAAGTTGATTTTTGTTCATTTTATTAAAATATATATTCTTAATTAGTCATGAAAACAGTGAAGCAGTATATACTTTGTATCTTCAGTTTCAGAAACAGTAAGTATGTAACATAGTTTCAAATCAGATTTATTGAGGTATAATTTACGTACACAAAATATGCCAATTTTAAGTGCACAGTTCAATATGTTTTAACAGACATGTTCACTCATATAATCACCACCATTAAGATATAGAACTTTTTGATCACTCCACAAAGTTCTTTCATTCCCCTTTGCAGTCATTTCCCAACACCTCCCTTCTGTTCCGCAGGCAACTATGGATCTACTTTTTGACTTTAAAGATTGGTTTTGCCTTTTCTAGAATTTCATATGAAAGGAATTATGCAGTGCATCCTTTTAAGTCTGGCTTTTTCTCAGTGTAATAATTTTGAGATTTATCTATGTTGTTATATATATTAGGACATTTCCTTTTGATTGTCAAATAACATTCCATTGTAGGGATATACCCCAATTTATTTTTCCATACACTTCTTTTTTTTTTTTTTTTATTTGGGTTGTTTGTAGTTTTTGGCCATTATGACTGAAGCTGCTATGAACATTCACATATAATGTTTTCATTTCTCTTGGGTATGAATATCTGGGAGTAGGATTGCTATGTGTTATGGAAAGTGCATGTTTAACTTTATAAGAACTTCCAAACTTGTTTTCCAAAATGATTGTGCCATTTTACATTTTTCCCAGTGATGTTTAAGTATTCCATTGCACTACATCCTCACTGACCCTTGATATTGTCAGTCTTTTACATTTTAACTATTCTAGTGGGTGTATAATTGTAATTTAAGTTGTAAAATATTTACATCCCAAGTAGCTAAAATTAAGAAAAAGTTTAGAGTTGGATGGTGGTAAACCTTTAATTACCTGTAAAATTTGGTAATCTGGAACAACTCACTTATCCTAAAGCTTTTATATAATTGATATTTCAAAATAATGTAAAATCATATTACATGCTTTTTAGCTCTATTGTAATCTCCAGTTAAGAGTAAGTAAATAGTTCCAACTATTTAATGAATATTAATTCAACATTTCTTTTGTTTCCACATTAATTTGACATTTCTTTTGTTTCCAACTTAATATAATCCAAATTTTACCCATAAAATGTAATATTTAGGGGTGGTATATATTGTGGGGAAAAACGTGTTCTAAAGATAATGAAAAAGTACTCTAGTGATAATGATAGCTGTCAATCATTAAGAACTGACTGTATACTGTATACTATGCCAAAGGCTTTATAAATATAATTTCATTTAATTCTTACAAAATGGGGTACATATTCTTATTTTGATTTTACAAAAAAGGCAGTTAAGGAACTGAAACATGAAATACAAGGTTAAAAATACTTGAATAAATAAATTGATAAAAGTAATGAATGAATAGAGCAAGGAAAGAATAAGCGAATAAGAACATGGGCTTGTTTTTTTCAAACAAATTATATGTTATGGATTCTAAATCTCTTAACTTGGCTTCGATGACATTGGATTATTGAAAAATGAAACTATTCTGAGGAATTGACTGACCCCTAAAGTTTCCACTGTAACTTATTTAATTTTTTGATCTTTCTAGTATTTTTTTGCCTTATAATATAAAATTTGTATGTTTGTTATTAGTGTGAAATGAAATCCTTTCAAATATATGCCATCAGAAGGATGTGTTACAAATATACAGTATTACAAACATTTATTTTGTATGCTGAATAAGAAAAAATCAGTTATAATACAGTTTTAACATAGTATCCAGTGTGTGAATTATTTAATGAAATATTTTATCTTTATTTTTTGTTCCCAGGGAGGTTATATTCAAAAGAAAAAGGAACTGTGGGGAATCTGTATCTTTATTGCAGCAGTTGACCTAGATGAGATGCCGTTCACTTTTACTGAGCTACAGAAAAACATAGAAATCAGGTGAAGTTTCTTGTATAAATATAAGCCTCTGCCATAAAAGGAAACAAATTCTGGATTTTCCTCTCAATAGACTTTAGTGAATTAGTGAGAAATGCTAAAATAAAATAAAACGTAAAGAACTTGGACCAAATAGTGAACTGCCATTCTCTCATGGAGCCATTATGAAAGTGTATTTATGCTGTATTTCTTTAAAAGGTAGCAGTTTGTGTCCTGGAAAAATTTTCATTGTGTCTCTCACTATTCATGTGTAAGCTTTCTTGATTGTGGCTGTTAATAAAGTGAACAGAAAAGCGAAGATTTGTAAATAGGCTTGTTTTATATTAAAACCTTTATATAAGTAGTTTGAGTTTATCTTAAAGGAATTTAGGTAAGATTTATTAAAGCCTAAGATTGTTTTAACATAGAGGATATTATAATTAAATGCTTTTTTTTTTCAGATTATATATTGATTTGAACATGCTGCAATACTTGAGCCAGTTAATTACTTAATAGGTGTTTGTTGTAGAGTTTATAGCCTCATAAGAAGAGTTTATTAATGTGTTTTCAATAATGTATGAATTTTATCTTCAGAAAGTATCCAGGACTTCCAGTCATTTTCTTTGCAACGTATTTACGAAAATGCAACAGTATATATTTTTACCAAATAGGTAATTATGTTTCTCCTTGAACAAAGACATCTAGAATTAAACATAATTGATGTTTTATTTAAATGAGGTAGATTAAATTGTTGCATTTTTGAAATACTTTTTTGGCTATATCTAAATAAAATGTGGAAACGAAGGCCTTGTATATTCGTAAATATACAAAAAATAGAAATAACATAAATAGTTCATAGAGTCAATACCTGCAACACTACAGGCACTCACTGCTTCTCTCCCTTCCTTCTTTTCTTCCCTTAAGTTTCCCCTAGAAAAAAGGCTTTGTTGTAACAATTCAGTTTTCATGGTAATCTCAGGACAGATATTGCCATATGCCTCAAAAAAACTGGAACTGAGAGTAGTTCTTTAATAAATGCTATTCCAAGGCTAATTTCTTTTTCTCTGGATATATCTGCACATTTGTTCCTTTCTCTTTTCTCTTCTAATCAACTTTCTGGTCTTCTATTCTTTGTCATTTCTACTCTTTCTTTATTTGCTTTTTCACATAGCTTGTCATGGCTCCGCCATTCCTTTCTGTGTCATAGGAACTTTAATAACCTTTTGGTTCCTCTGCTCATTAGCTGAAGCTTTTATTTCCCCAGTGTTTGATTGGTCCAGCCCATTTTTTTGAGTGAGGGCTATAACTCTTTGGTTGCTGGACAGCCTATGGATGGGTCAAGTGACTATCTTTTGGTTCAGTTAGCTGCTTTGGTATAATTCCTTATACAAAATTCATGATTAGAAATTAGCATGTGAGATGTAGTTAATGATTGCTATCTTTAATATCCTATTGGAAAATGTATATATTGATATTTCAAATAGGTTAATTTTTATGGAAAACAGTAATGAAGAGTGATTTAAAGTTATTATTTAAACTGCTTAAATTTTTAAAATCAACTTTCCTTTTCCAAAAATAATTCAATTCTAAAATCATTGGTGGGGCAAATAAAGTATGCATTTTGGTGTGCATCTCTGACAGGAGGGTGCCACAGGGCCCAGAGCAGGATGTTAGAGTCAAAGTAGGGTGAGGAGGGCATCCTTTGTGTGGGGGCAACCTGATGTGGCTGCTTTGTGTGCAGTGTCAGAGACTAAGCAGGGTGTGCAGGCAGCCGGTGCAGGGAGTCAGAGCACAAGTGAGGTGAGGAGGGCAGCCTGCTGTGGGAAGTCAGAGCCCTACCATGGTGAGGAAGTGTCTATGCTAAGGGGTGGGGTAAGTCTAGAACTGGGAGTCAGTTCTGAGAAGAACAGAAAAGTGTCCACATGGGGGAGGGGGTGGCTTTGGAGATGGAAGATGGTTACTTACAGGGGGATTGAGTAAGTAAACTGAGGATGAATGGGTTCCAGGTTTCCCACTGTCAAAGAAGAGTTACAAATATAGAAAGGGAAACACTAAAATGAAGCATATGGTTTTATATTGGAATTGGATAAATGGATGTGAACTCATGTTTTTTAAAACACATAGACAGATACAGAATAAATATACGCATATCTCTTCTTGATCCTTCGTTTTCTTATATTCTCAATGATAAATAGATATAAGCATAGGTATATAGATAATAGAGGTGTAAGTTGAAGGCGAATTGATTTTGCAAAAAGTAATTCCTTCCAAAGGATATAGTAGTGATTTGATGTAGAGCTGATAATCTTTTGAGTTGAAATATCTATGATTTGAAAACGAAATAACACAAATTTTTAAGATTACTGATTTACTTTTTTCTATTCTTTCCTTTGTAGTGTCCATAAATTCTTTAACTTACTAAAAGAAATTGATACCAGCACCAAAGTTGATAATGCTATGTCAAGACTGTTGAAGAAGTATGATGTATTGTTTGCACTCTTCAGCAAATTGGAAAGGTAAAGTAAACATTTTATTAGGGTTACACTCTGATTTTTTATGTCATTGTTCATAATTAGATTCTGGGAATTATTTAACACATTTAGTAAAGTTAGTAAGTATTACTTCTTAGACTTGTCCCTTTTAATGTTAGCTCATTAATTCTTAGCTTTCTTATTTATCCAGTAATATGCATTCTGAATGCTTCCTGGAAAATTAACCGTTTTATTATCCTTTCATGTCTTCCATTTGTTTTCGAAAACTTTAAGCTTATCTCCCGTTTTAGCCTTCTTTGCCAGAAAACTTCTAGTTCTGAATAGAATGGTGACATAAATTTAAACTTCTTCCTAATAGTGTTATTTAGTTTGGAATGAGAAAACCCTGGCAATGGATGGTGAATATGACCTATACTATGAAGTAACGATTTGTATTCCCAATGGTGGCTTAGAGGACTTTTTCCATTACAGTTCAAGTAGGAGCATAATTAATATGCTTCGGTTAAGTGTTTTCTATACTTTTCATCAAAACTGTAGTCCCCTACCCCAAATGTTTCAGCCCTTAATTTGGCATATGTCTGTTATCATGTTTGTTTTGAGGCTCATTTCATTTGCAGTTAAGAGAATATGAAAGTTACTGTGTTAGCTAAATAAGCAATTGTGTAATAGCATGGTAAAGGGAGAAGGGTAAAAGAGGCATGGCCCTATTCTGGAGAGAATGGGACGGAGATAGAGGTGGAAAGAAGCATCTCCTTAGGAGGATGCCTCTATTTTCTCCCCCTTTTTCTTTTTTGATCACTAAAACTTCACAACTGTGGTAGAGGATGAGAAAAATTAGAGAAAAAACTCAAAGGCCTAGGGCTTTTGAAGGACTGTCTTTTCTTGCCCCTGGTTTTAATTGTAATATGGTAGCATTGGCCATCTTTTTTTTTTTTTTTTTTTTTTTTTGGTCTTTTCTTGACGAGAATAGAAGCTTTTTGCACAAGAAAAAGGGGAATTTTTAATTATTAATGGAGATAAATTATCTAACTAATTTGCATAACAAACATGAACTAATTATAGAATACTTGGAAAACACAGAAAGGCATAAATAAAATATGAATCGACCAAAATGTCAACAGTGGAGAGAATCACTTTTCATATTTTAGAATGTTTCTTTCCTTTGGGTATTGTTTCACATTGAGTAGAATATTATATGTGTGTGTGTGTGTGTGTGTGTGTGTGTGTGTTTGGCTTTTAAAATTTACCTAATTGTGACTTTCTAAATTTTTTTCTATTCTTTAAACTTGTTTACAACCTTTTAATTCATATCTGGTAGCTTATTTTAATATGATCCTAAATACAACATTGCTCTAGAGTTTTTTTTGGTACAATATTATTTAGACCCCTGAAAAACTAGAAACAACTGCATATTCACAACTGAAGTTAAACAATAAATATTAAACATATCTAAACATAAAATGTTATAAATATAAAATAAAATGTGATAAAGAATAATGGCAATATTGGAAAGTGTTTCTAATGTTAAACAAATGAAGCAGGATATATACTGATTATGACTATGTGTAAGGAAGAAACCTAGACAACTAATGCATAGAATGAAATGACTGGAGAGAAGTTTACCACAATGTTAACCCAAGTTTTATATGAGTAACTTACATTTGTAAGGAGGATGTATTACCTCTCTAGTAAACAAAGCAAGCAAAAACTTCTTTAAGCCAACTTTAATGAGTATTCTATATATATAAGTACTTTAAGATCTATAATCATCGGGTTTTTTTTCTAGGTATAGAATTTGGGGACTCATTGGTAGGAGTGATTTGGGGTACAGTTCTGATTTTTTTTTCCTGCTATAGTAATTTTGACTGGATGCTTCCAAGTCATTTGCTCTGCTGTCTGAGATAAGGAATCTGCTTGGATATTTGTTTCTGTTGTAAGAAGCAGAAATTACATAGTGGACAAAGCATTACATTGTATATGTTTAAGGGTGAAAGGTAACTATAGTGGTGATTTTGGTCAGAGAAAAAACCATAGAAGGCAATGTCCAAATAGGGTTTATAGAAAAAATAGAAATTCACCAAGCAAAATGAGTGGGAACGGGAGCGAGCATCTTAGAGATTAGCATGTGTACAAAGCCAAAGCAGTGATATCAGGATGTACTTTGATATTGCTAATGGCTGAAAGGTAGGAAGGGGTCAGACTGGTAGTAATCTTGGACTTTGCCCTGCAGGCAGTGGAAACTCCTTGCATGATTTTAAACTAGGGAGTAACAGTCGGATTTGGCCTCGAAAGACCACTCAGGACTTTGTAAAAGGGATTTAAAATTTTTATTGACAAATCATATGAGATAATTTAGAGTAAAGAGTAAACTTTACTAAACTTAGGTGGATCAGCTGGGTTTTTTCTATCTTATTTATACCTTTTTTTTGAAGAGTAATTGAGAGAATTAACTGTTATTATATATTACAATGATGTGAGATGTCATAAATTGGGAAAATGTACTTGAACTTTGTTTTATAATGCTGTACGTTTTTTGTTTTTAAAATGTATACTTCTTAAAAGAAGATAAATAAAGCATGAGAAAACTACTATGACTTCTAAATTATGAAAAAATGTTAAAAAGTCGTAATGTTTTTCTTTTCAGGACATGTGAACTTATATATTTGACACAACCCAGCAGTTCGTAAGTAGTTCACAGAATGTTATTTTTCACTTAAAAAAAAAGATTTTTATAGAATAATCTCAAACATCTTGATAGTTAGGGTTAGTTTGATCGATTATAGCAGGCTACTTCATAAATTAAGCCCGTAGATTTAAGTCCTGTGTAGATTATTTATCTTCTCACAAAGAAAATAGTATAAAATACATCCCTTGTGCTACAAGGAAGAACTAATAAGGTGGAATTGATTCAGGACAACATATCACCAACTCAGAAAAATGCAAATTCATTGACTAAATCTTCATTGAGGGTCTGTTACAGGCACTTTATTAACTAATAATCAGCATAATTTCTGTGTGAGAATAAATCTAAAAATCTGTATTAAAATTTCCAAATGATTATTTTAAATGTATAATGCATGCTCTAACAGTATGCCCATGAAGAGCTCCAGAGTTTTTTCTTGGAAACAGAATGAGTAGTGCATGAGATTTTCTGCCTCGTTGGAGTAGTATTGAAGATAATTAATATAAAGGGAAATTGTATATTTACTGATCAATTGATATCAATCTATTAATTCCAACAAGTGAATGTCTATGGAAAGATTATCAAGGCAAAGTGTTAAATTGGCAAACTAAAGTCATCCAAACCATCATTTTTCTGCTCACGGTGTTGATAATTAATCAGAAAAAACAGCAAAAAATATTAAGGTAATTTGAAACAAAGTATATTATAGCATACTATATCTTTTATATATTTTTATATTACAATTGAAATATTCAGTATTTCTTTTACAAAATTTTTCTCTCAAAATGTATACTTTTTTTCTTAATTTTTTTTTTTTTCAGCTTCTCATGGTCAAGAATGTGTACTGTTCTGTGGGCTAAATACCATATCTTAGAATTATAAGACATAGAAACATTAAATGAATAGAGATAAACTCAGGTGTAAATTACACATTTAAAATGGACTGTATTCTATTATGCATTTAACTAAGGTCTTTTTTTTTTAAATGCACAACAAGAAACACCCAAAAGATATATCTGGAAAACTTTCTTTCAGTGATACATTTTTCCTGTTTTTTTTTCTGCTATTTGTTTAATAGGATATCTACTGAAATAAATTCTGCATTGGTGCTAAAAGTTTCTTGGATCACATTTTTATTAGCTAAAGGTAAGTTCATTATATTTATTAAATGCTAATATTTCAAATGTAATAATTAAATTGGCATTCCTTTGGACTAAATTCCCCAATTTTTATTGAGTAATGTACTCCTCCCTCATTCTCTGCATGTCTTATTAACTGTTAGCAAGTTCTTATAATTCTGGTACTAGAAACAACCTTGGAAATGCTTTATTTCATTTATGTTTCTAATATTCCATCTTTCCTCCCTTTCTTTTTTTTGAAGAATAATGATGTTACTGTTTTCATAAAAATGATATTTTGCTCATGATAAATAACTCAAATAAAATAATTTTGGTCACGAAAGCACAAAGAAAAATTACCTAAAATCCACCCAGGGATAATCGGCATTAAAATTACATAATTGGGATGCAGTTAAGGTATAGAGTTTTTATTATTTTTGTTTGTTTATGCAAACAGTGTTAACTTGTTATCAGTTAAAATAATGGGTTATAAGATAGGATTTGCAAGCCTCATAGTAACTTCAAACCAAAAAACATACAATGTAGACATGAAAAATAAAAAGCAAGAAACTAAAGCATATCATCAGAGAAAATTACTTTCACTAAAGGAAGACAGAAAGGAAAGAAAGAAGGAAGAGAAGACCACAAAACAACCAGAAAACAAATAACAAAATGGCATGAGTAAGTCCTTACTTACCAATAATAACATTGAACGTAAATGGACTAAAGTCTCCAATTAAAAGACACAGACTGGTTGAATGATGGAAAAACAAGACCCATTTGATCTGTTTCCTACAAGAAACACACTTTGCCTATAGAGACACATACTGACTGAAAATAAAGGGATGGAAAAATATATTCCATGCCCACAGAAACCAAAATAAGAGCAGGGGTCACTATACTTATATCAGACAAAGTAGATTTCAAGAACAAAACTATAAGGACAAAGAAGGTCATTATATAATGATAAAGGGGTCAATTCAGCAAGAGGATATAACAGTGTTAAATATTTATGCAACTAATATTGGAGCACCCAGATTAAAGCAAATATTATTAGAGCTAAAGAGAGACATAGGCCCCAATACAATAGAAATAGCTGGAGACTTCAACACCCCACTTTCAGCATTGGACAGATCTTCCAGACAGAAAATCAACAAAGAAACATCAGACTTAATCTGCACTATATAGACCATATGAATCTAATAGATATTTAAAGAACATTTCATCCAAGAATATACATTCTTCTTCTCTGCATATTAATCATTCTCAAGGATAGACCATGTGTTAGGCTTAAAACATTAAAAAAGCATGAAATAATATCATGCATATTCTCTGATCACAATAGAATAAAACTAGAAATTAGTAACAAGGCATTTTGGAAACTGTAGAGATACATGGAAATTAAACAATATGCTCCTGAATGACCAGGGGTCAATGAAGAAATTAAGAGGGAAATTAAAAAATTTTTTGAAACAAATGATAATGGAAACATAACAAACCAAAACCTATGGGATACAGTAAAAGCAGTACAGAGGGAAGTTTATAGCTGTAAGTGCCTACATCACAAAAGAGGAAAACATCTTTTTTTAAAAAAAACTTTTAGGTTCGGGGGTACATGTGATGGTTTGTTACATAGGTAAACTTGTGTCACAGGGGTTTGTTATACAGCTTATTTCATCACCCAGGAATTAAGCCCAGTATCCAATAGCTGTTTTTTCTGTTTCTCTCCCTCCTCCCACTTTCCACCTTCAGGTAGACCCCAGTGCCTGTTGTTTCTGTCTTTGTGTTCTTAAGTTTTCATCATTTAGCTCCTACTTATAAGTGAGGCCATGCAGTATTTAGTTTTTTGTTTCTGCATTAGTTTGCTAAGGATAATAGCCTCCAGCTCCATCCATGTTCCTGTGAAGGACATGATCTCATTCTTTTTTATGGGCTGCATAGAATTCCATGGTATATATGTACCACATTTTCTTCATCCATTCTGTCATTGATGAGAATTTAGGTTGATTCCATGTCTTTGCTATTGTGGATAGTGCTGCAGTGAACATTCACGTGCTTGTGTCTTTATGGTAGAATAATTTCTATTCCTTTGGGTATGTACTCAGTAATGGGATTGCTGGGTCCAAGGGTAGTTCTGCTTTTAGCTCTTTGCAGAATCGTCAGACTGCTTTCTACAATGTTTGAACTAATTTACACTCCCACCAAGAGTGTGTAAGTATTCTCTTTTCTTTGCAACCTCACCAGTATCTGTTATTTTTTGACTTTTTAGTAATAGCCATTCTGACTGGTGTGAGATGGTATCTCATTGTGGTTTTGATTTGCATTTCTCTAATGATCAGTGATATGTAGCTTTTTTTTCATATGCTTATTGGCTGCATATATGCCTTCTTTTGAAAAGTGTCTGTTCATGTGCCTTGCCCACTTTTTAATGGGGTTGGTTTTTTTTCTCTTGTAAATTTGTCTAAGTTCCTTATAGATGCTGGATATTAGACCTTTGTCAGATGCATAGTTTGCAAAATTTTTCTCCCATTCTGTAGGTTGTTCATTTACTCTGTTGATTGTTTCTTTTGCTGTGCAGAAGCTCTTGAGTTTAATTCGATCCCACTTGTCAATTTTTGATTTTGTTGTGATTGCTTTTGGTGTCTTTATCATGAAGTCTTTGCCTGTTCCTATGTCCAGGATGTATTTTTTTTTTTTTTTTTTTTTTTTTTTGAGACAGAGTCTCACTCTGTTGCCCAGGCTAGAGTGCAGTGGCACAATCTCAGCTCACTGCAACCTCTGCCTCCCAGGTTTAAGTGATTATCTTGCCTCAGCCTCCTGAGTAACTGGGACTACAGGTGTGCACCACCATGCCCGGCTAATTTTTGTATTTTTACTAGAGATGGGATTTTACTATGTTGGCCAGGCTGGTCTTGAACTCCCGACCTCAGGTGATCCATGTACCTCAGCCTCCCAAAGTGCTGAGATTACAGGAATGAGCCACCACACCTGGCCTGACCATCTTTAATCCATCTTGAGTTGATTTTTGTATATGGTGTAAGGAATGGGTCCAGCTTCAATCTTCTGCATATGGCTAGCCACTTATCCTAGCACCAGTTATTGAAATGGGAGTCTTTTCCCCATTGCTTGCTTTTGTCAGCTTTGTCAAAAAGATCAGCTGGTCCTAGGTGTGCAGCCTTATTTCTGGGTGCTCTATTCTGTTCCATTGGTCTACGCTATTCTGAAAAAAAGTGCCTGTTTTTGTACTAATAACATGCTGTTTTGGTTACTGTAGCCCTGTAGTATAGTTTGAAGTTGGATAGTGTGATGCCTCCAGCTTTGTTCTTTTTGCTTAGGATTGCCTTGGCTATTCGGGCTCTTTTTTGGTTCCAGTTGAATTTTAAAATAGTTTTTTTTTATTTATGTGAAGAATGTCATTGGTAGTTTGATAGGAATAGCCTTGAATCTGTTAATTTTTTTGGGCAGTGTGGCCATTTTAATGACATTGATTCTTCCTATCCATGAGCATGGGATGTTTTTCCATGTGTTTGTATCATCTCTGATTTCTTTGAGCAGTGTTTTGAAATTCTTGTTGTAGAGAGCTTTCACCTCCCTGGTTAGTCGTATTCCTATGTATTCTTTTTGTGGCAATTTTTAATGGGATTGCCTTTCTGATTTGGCTCTCAGCTTGGCTCTTGTTGGTGTGTAGAAATACTAGTGATTTTTATACATTGATTTTGTATCCTGAAACTTTGCTGAAGTTGTTGATCAGCTGAAGGAGGTTTTCGGCTCTAAAACTATAGGGTTTTCTAGATACAGAATCCTGTCATCTGCCACAGAGATAGTTTGACTCCTTCTCTTCCTATATGGATGCCCTTCATTTCTTTCTCTCACCTGATTGCTCTGATTAGGACTTCCAATACTTTGTTGAATAGGAGTGGTGAAAAAGGGCATCCTTGTCTTGTGCCAGTTTTCAAAGGGAATGCTTCAAGCTTCTGCCCATTCAGTATGACATTGGCTGTGGGTTAGTTATAGGTCAAAAAAAGAGGAAAAACTAAAATAAACAATCTAACATTGTATCTTAAAGAAGTACAAAAATAAGAGCAAATCAAACCCAAAATTAGTAGAAGAAAAGAAAGATCAGAGCAGAAATACATGAAATTGCAATGAAAAAAATTGCAAAAGATCAATGAAACAAAGTGTTTTTTTAAAAAGTTAAACAAAATTGACAAGCCTTTAGCTAGATTAACTAAGGAAAAAAGAGAGAAGATACAAATAAAATCAGAAATGAAAAAGGAGACATTACAACTGATACTGCAGAAATGAAAAGTATCATTAGTGGCTTCTATAAGCAACTATATGCCAATAAACTGGAAAATATGGAAGAAATGGGCAAATCCCTTGACATGTACAACTTACCAAGATTGAACCAGGAAGAAATCCAAAACCTGAACAGACCAATAACAAGTAATGAGATTGAAGCCATAATAAAGTCTCCTAGTAAAGAAAAGCCTGGGACCTGATGGCTTCACTGCTGAATTGTACCAGACATTTAAAGAAGAACTAATACCAATCCTACTTACAGTATTCTGAAAAATAGAGTAGGAAGAAATACTTCCAAACTCATTCTACAAGGCCTGTATTACCCTGATACCAAAACCAGATAAAGACACATTAAAAAAAGAAAATAGGCCAGTATTTCTGAGGAATATTGATACAGAAATCTTCAACAAAACACTAGCAAACTGAACTCAATAATACATTAGATAGATCATTCATTATGTCACAGTGGGATTTATCCCTGCAATGCAAGGATGGTTCAACATACACAAATCAATGTGGTATGTCAGTCATATCAACAGAATGAAGGACAAAAATCATATGATCATTTCAATTGATGCTGAAAAAGCACTTGATAAAATTCAGCATCCCTTCCTGACCAAAACCCTAAAAAAACTGAGGATAGAAGGAACATACCTTAATGTAATAAAAATCATATGTAACAGACCCACAGCTAGTATAATACTTAATGGGGAAAAACTGAAAGCCTTTCCTCTAAGATCTAGAACATGACGAGGATGTCCACTGTCATCACTGTTATTCAGCATAGTACTGGAAGTCCTAGATAGAGTAGTCAGACAAAAGATATAAAGGGAATCCAGATTGGAAAGGAAGAAGTCAAGTTATCCTTGTTTGCAGCTGATACAATCTTATATTTGGAAGAACCTAAAGACTCCACAAGAAAACTATTAGAACTAATAAACAAGTTCAGTAAAGTTGAAGGATAGAAAATCAACATACAACAATCAGTAGTGTTTCTGTATGCCAACAGTGAATAATGTGAAAAAGCAATTTAAAAAGTAATCCTATTTACAATAGCCACACATAAAATAAAATGCCTAGGAATTAACCACAGAAGTGAAAGATCTCTATAATGAAAACCATAGAATACTGATGAAAGAAATTGAAAAGCACACCAAAAAAATGGAAAAAATATTTTATGTTGTTCATAGATTGGAAGAATTAATATTGTTAAAATGTCCATACTGCCCAAAGCAATCTATAGATTCAATGCAATTCCTATCAAAATACCAATGACATTCTTCACAGAAATAGAAAAAACAGTCCTAAAATTTATATGGAACTACAAAAGACCCAGAATAGTGAAAGCTATCCTAAGCGAAAAGGCGACATTGCTTGACTTCAAATTATACTACAGAACTATAGTAACCAAAACAGCATGGTACTGGCATAACAGCAGACACATAGACCAATGGAACAGAACAGAGAGCTCAGAAACAAATCCACACACCTACAGTGAACTCATTTTTGACAGTGGCCAAGAACATATACAGGGGAAAAGACAGTCTCTTCAATAAATGGTGCTGGGAAAACTGGATATCCATATGCAGAAGAATGAAACTAGACCCCTATCTGTCACCATATACAAAAATCAAAATGATTAAGGACTTAAATCTAAGACCTCAAACTATGAAACTACTGTAAGAAAACATTGGGGAAAATCTCTGGGACATTGGTCTGGGCAAAAATTTCTTGAGCAATACCTCACAAACACAGGCAACCAAAGCAAAAATGGACAAACGAGATCACATCAAGTTAAAAAGCTTCTATGCAGCAAAGGATACAATGAATGAAGTGAAGAGACAACCCACAGAATGGAAAAAATATTTGCAAACTACCCCTCTGACAAGCAATTAATAACCAGAATATATCAGGGACTCAACTCTATGGGAAAAAATCTAATAATCTGACCAAAAAATTGGCAAAAGAGTTGAATACACATTTCTCAAAAGAAGACATACAAATGACAAACAGGCATATGGAAAGGTGCTCAACACCAGTGACCATCAGAAAAATGCAAATCAAAACTACAATGAGATATCTATCTCACTGCAGTTAAAATGGCTGATATTCAAAAGACAGGTAATAACAAATGCTGGCTAGGATGTGGAGAAAAGAGAACCCCTGTACACTGTTGGTGGGAATGTAAATTAGTACAACTACTATGGAGAACAGTTTGGAGGTTTCTCAAAAAAATTAAAAATTGAGCTACCATATTATCCAACAATCCCACTGCCGGGTATATACCCAATGAAAGGAAGTCAGTATATCAAAGAGGTATCTGCACTCCTATGTTTGTTGCAGCACTGTTTATAATAGCTAAGATTTGAAAGCAACCTAAGTGTCCATCAACAGATGAATGGATAAAGAAAATATGGTACATATACACAATGGAGTACTATTCAGCCATGAAAAAGAACAAGATCTAGTCATTTGTGACAACATAGATGGACCTGGAGATCATTACGTTAAATGAAATAAGCCAGGTACAGAAAGACAAACATCACATATTCTCATTTATTTGTGAGATCTAAAAATCAAATCTGAACTCATGGACCTAGAGAGTAGAAGGATGGTTACCAGAAGCTGGGAAGGGTGGTGGAGGTTTGGGAGAGATGAGGATGGTTAATGGGTCCACAAACATAGAAAAAATGAATAAGACTTGTTTGATAGCACAACAGGGTGACTCTAGTCAATAATACCTTAATTGTACATTTTAAAATAAAGAGTGTAATTGGATTGTTTGTAACTCAGAGGATAAATGCTTGAGGAGATGGATACCCCGTTCTCCATAATGTGCTTATTTCACATTGCATGCCTGTATCAAAACATCGCACATAACCCATAAATATATGTACTATGTACCCACAAAAATTAAAATTAAAAAAATTATGTAATTGTCATTCCAGATATATCTTCATATATACATTTTGATTAAAAAGATGGGTAGTTGAGTGCATTCACGAATATAATTTTCTAAAACTAGGTTCATATTACAGTGCTACCTTTATTTTTTATTTTTTATTTTTTGAAAAAAATTTTTTTTATTATTATACTTTAGGTTTTAGGGTACATGTGCACAATGTGCAGGTTTGTTACATATGTATCCATGTGCCATGTTGTTTTGCTGCACCCATTAACTTGTCATTTAGCATTAGGTATATCTCCTAATGCTGTCCCTTCCCCCTCCCCCCACCCCACAACAGTCCCCAGAGTGTGATGTTCCCCTTCCTGTGTCCATGAGTTCTCATTGTTCAATTCCCACCTATGAGTGAGGACATGCAGTGTTTGGTTGTTTGCCCTTGCGATAGTTTGCTGAGAATGATGTTTTCCAGTTTCATCCATGTCCCTATAAAGGACATGAACTCATCATTTTTTATGGCTGCATAGTATTCCATGGTGTATATGTGCCACATTTTCTTAATCCAGTCTATCGTTGTTGGACATCTAGGTTGGTTCCAAGTCTTTGCTATTGTGAATAGTGCCACAATAAACATACGTGTGCATGTGTCTTTATAGCAGCATGATTTATAGTCCTTTGGGTATATACCCAGTAATGAGATGGCTGGGTCAAATGGTATTTCTAGTTCCAGATCCCTGAGGAATCGCCATACTGACTTCCACAATGGTTGAACTAGTTTACAGTCCCACCAGCAGTGTAAAAGTGTTCCTATTCCTCCACATCCTCTCCAGCACCTGTTGTTTCCTGACTTTTTAATGATGGCCATTCTAACTAGTGTGAGATGATATCTCATTGTGCTTTTGATTTGCATTTCTCTGATGGCCAGTGATGATGAGCATTTTTTCATGTGTCTTTTGGCTGCATAAATGTCTTCTTTTGAGAAGTGTCTGTTCATGTCCTTTGCCCACTTTTTGATGGGGTTGTTTGTTTTTTTCTTGTAAATTTGTTTGAGTTCATTGTAGATTCTGGATATTAGCCCTTTGTCAGATGAGTAGGTTGCAAAAATTTTCTCCCGTTCTGTAGGTTGCCTGTTCACTCCGATGGTAGTTTCTTTTGCTGTGCAGAAGCTCTTTAGTTTAATTAGATCCCATTTGTCAATTTTGGCTTTTGTTGCCATTGCTTTTGGTGTTTTAGTCATTAAGTCCTTGCCCACGCCTATGTCCTGAATGGTATTGCCTAGGTTTTCTTGTAGGGTTTTAATGGTTTTAGGTCTAACATTTAATTCTTTAATCCATCTTGAATTAATTTTTGTATAAGGTGTAAGGAAGGGATCCAGTTTCAGCTTTCTACATATGGCTAGGCAGTTTTCCCAGCACCATTTATTAAATAGGGTTTCCTTTCCCCATTTCTTGTTTTTGTCAGGTTTGTCAAAGATCAGATAGTTGTAGATATGCGGCATTATTTCTGAGGGCTCTGTTCTGTTTCATTGATCTATGTCTCTGTTGTGGTACCAGTACCATGCTGTTTTGGTTACTGTAGCCTTGTAGTATAGTTTGAAGTCAGGTAGCGTGATGCCTCCAGCTTTGTTCTTTTGGCTTAGGATTGACTTGGCGATGCGGGCTCTTTTTTGGTTCCATATGAACTTTAAAGTAGTTTTTTCCAATTCTGTGAAGAAAGTCAATGGTAGCTTGATGGGGATGGCATTGAATCTATAAATTACCTTGGGCAGTATGGCCATTTTCACGATATTGATTCTTCCAGCCCGTGAGCATGGAATGTTCTTCCATTTGTTTGTATCCTCTTTTATTTCATTGAGCAGTGGTTTGTAGTTCTCCTTGAAGAGGTCCTTCACATCCCTTGTAAGTTGGATTCCTAGGTATTTTATTCTCTTTGAAGCAATTGTGAATGGGAGTTCATTCATGATTTGGCTCTCTGTTTGTCTGTGATTGGTGTACAAGAATGCTTGTGATTTTTGTACATTGATTTTGTATCCTGAGACTTTGCTGAAGTTGCTAATCAGCTTAAGGAGATTTTGGGCTGAGACAATGGGGTTTTCTAGATATACAATCATGTCATCTGCAAACAGGGACAATTTGACTTCCTCTTTTCCTAATTGAATACCCTTTATTACCTTCTCCTGCCTGATTGCCCTGGCCAGAACTTCCAGCACTATGTTGAATAGGAGTGGTGAGAGAGGGCATCCCTGTCTTGTGCCCGTTTTCAAAGGGAATGCTTCCAGTTTTTGCCCATTCAGTATGATATTGGCTGTGGGTTTGTCATAGATAGCTCTTATTATTTTGAGATACGTCCCATCAATACCTAATTTATTGAGAGTTTTTAGCATGAAGGGTTGTTGAATTTTGTCAAAGGCCTTTTCTGCATCTACTGAGATAATCATGTGGTTTTTGTCTTTGGTTCTGTTTATATGCTGGATTACATCTATTGATTTGTGTATGTTGAACCAGCCTTGCATCCCAGGGATGAAGCCCACTTGATCATGGTGTATAAGCTTTTTGATGTGCTGCTGGATTCGGTTTGCCAGTATTTTATTGAGGATTTTTGCATCAATGTTCATCAAGGATATTGGTCTAAAATTCTCTTTTTTGGTTATGTCTCTGCCAGTCTTTGGTATCAGGACGATGCCGGCCTCATAAAATGTGTTAGGGGGGATTCCCTCTTTTTCTATCGATTGGAATAGTTTCAGAAGGAATGGTACCAGTTCCACCTTGTACCTCTGATAGAATTTGGCTGTGAATCCATCAGGTCCTGTACTCTTTTTGATTGGTAGGCTATCCAGGAATTGAACTCAGCTCTGCACAAAGTGGACCTAATAGACATCTACAGAACTCTCCACCCCAAATCAACAGAATATACATTTTTTTCAGCACCACACCACACCTATTCCAAAATTGACCACATAGTTGGAAGTAAAGCTCTCCTCAGCAAATGTAAAAGAACAGAAATTATAACAAACTGTCTCTTAGACCACAGTGCAATCAAACTAGAACTCAGGATTAAGAAACTCACTCAAAACCGCTCAACTACATGGAAACTGAACAACCTGCTCCTGAATGACTATTGGGTACATAATGAAATGAAGGCAGAAATAAAGATGTTCTTTGAAACCAACGAGAACAAAGACACAACATACCAGAATCTCTGGGACACATTCAAAGCAGTGTGTAGAGGGAAATTTATAGCACTAAATGCCCACAGGAGAAAGCAGGAAAGATCCAGAATTGACACCCTAACTTCACAATTAAAAGAACTAGAAAAGCAAGAGCAAACACATTCAAAAGCTAGCAGAAGGCTAGAAATATCTAAAATCAGAGCAGAACTGAAGGAAATAGAGACACAAAAAACCCTTCAAAAAATCAATGAATCCAGGAGCTGGTTTTTTGAAAAGATCAACAAAATTGATAGACCGCTAGCAAGACTAATAAAGAAGAAAAGAGAGAAGAATCAAATAGATGCAATAAAAAATGAAAAAGGGGATATCACCACCGATCCCACAGAAATACAATCTACCATCAGAGAATACTACAAACACCTCTATGCAAATAAACTAGAAAATCTAGAAGAAATGGATAAATTCCTCGACAAATACACCCTCCCAAGACTAAACCAGGAAGAAGTTGAATCTCTGAATAGACCAGTAACAGGCTCTGAAATTGTGACAGTGCTACCTTTAAAATATAAAAATTAATTTCACTGAAATTTTATAGAAGAAAATAGAGAAGTGGAAGGAATTGCTTAAATTTAGATAAGTATTTTGTCACTTTAAGTGATATTATTTCTAAAATTATTTCTCCAAGATTAGGAAAAAATGTGAAAAAATTAAGAGGTTGCAATCTTTATTTTATTTAAGTTTTTGTTTTTATTTAAAGCAACATACATTAATCTGGTTTGAAGAAGGTTACTATCCTCACTCTTCCTGGTGCCTCCCCCTCTCCATTTTCAGATTAGTCCATTTTATTGTTATGACATTATCAAGTATTATAACATTTAAATTCTATTTTGTCATTATAATTATTGCATTTGGTTAGTCTCAGTTCTGTATTTAAATGGATTCTAAGGTTATCGTAACTCCTGTATCATAGTTTCTCTATTTCTCAGTTCTTTATTTTTATTCATCTCTTAGCTGGCTGTGTTTTACAATCAGCAAGTTTTTAAAAATATGCTTTTTGGTTCCATGTTCTTTATGTTTGACATGTTTATGAATCATGTCTATAGCTTTTATACTTGAAGGACAGCTTTGTCATGTATTCTATTCTTGTGCCATATTTTGTTTCCCTAAGGACAATATTTTCTGGCATTGAACATTGCTGTTGAGAAAGCTGAGACTAGCGTAATTCCGCTCCTCATTTACTTCCTGAAGAATTTTTTTTAAATTTGAGGTTTAATACCTTAACCAGGATAATATTTCTTGATTTTGTTATTCTGTATTAGCTTTTTTTTTTTGAACACCATATCCCTTTTTAAACTGAAGGTTCTGCTGTTCATTTTAGAAAATCTTAACATACTCTATTTAAAAATATTCTATTCAGCTAGGTTGTTCTATACCATTGTATTTTGGGAACATTTTCTTATGTTGGATTGCTTTTATCATCCCTATTTATTGTCTTCTCTCATATTATTCTGAATTTTTAAATCTTTTTCTTACATATTGGCTGTTTTTATCTCAAGCATTTTTTCCATTTTGAGCTAAACTATTTTTGTAATGGTGTTATTTGGTCCTCAGCTTTTTTCTTAGCTTGTCTAGTTCCTTGCTTTTATATAATTTGTTCATCAATTTCTTTTTTATGATACATTTTATTGAATTGGATTTATAATAGATGAATTATTCAATAATATGTATTTGGATCACTAAACAAATATATTGAGAATAGCAAATGGAGTTTAACCCTCCTGCTAACCCAGATCAATCGCTAGTGGCTTCCCGGCCCATGCTGTTAAGAAGGACTTTAGATGAGCATCAGGTCTCCACAGGGAGGGGTACACTTAGTGATGTGATGGCTGCCATGTAAAAGCTATGAGGTGGTGATGGTGATGCTACCCTCTTATCTCAGAGGCACGTTTACATTTCATATAGTACATTACAGGTGACTGAAGTTCATGGTTGTGCATCAGAGAGGGTAAGATGATGATCAGGAGAAGCTTCAATATTACCATTTATTTATTGATTCAACAGCTAGTTATTTATTAGAATTAACAATGTCTCAAGCATGATATTAGGTGCTAGGTTAAAGTGGTGGAAGATATATATGGTCTTTGCTCAGCTAGAACTTACAGTCAAGTAAGGGAGATAGACATTAAATGAACAATCACAGAAATACTTAACTACATTTGCGATAAGGAATGTAAAGGGAAAGTGTAATCCCCCAATGGATTCTTCCTGCTGGCTGCACAGACAAAATCAATCCACCAAGATTGTGGCATTGCAGTAGAGAGAGTTTAATTGACCACTAGGCTGACCCATGTGGGAGACCTGGATTTATCACTCAAATCAGCCTCAGCTGGTTAAGTTCTTAGTGCAAGAACTCATAGGGCATTTTCTTCTTTTAGATTATCTTTCAGGTTGGGTTCTCTGTCTGATTTTTTCGCCTTCTTATGTTGTGATTCTTTTTTGATTTTCTATGTTTTCATAATCACTGTGCTTTTCCCCCTCATATTGCTGGGACTGTATGTGTGTAACCCTGATTTGATGTTCTGTTTTCTCTGATTTAATGTGAGTGAGTATCCCTTCACTCTGCACTTAATCTGTGACTTGTTTTTGTTCCCCAAAGAGCTATGGTATGGGAGCAGGCATTGTTATTATATCTGCTTTTAGTCAGGAGGTAAGGGAGAAAGTAGATAATTCAACTGTAATGATATAAGCCGTTGTTCTGAGTTTTTGTTAGAATGAACTTTATAACAGAACACTTCTAGTGGCAGTTTATCTTTTTTCTATAGCAGGATTGTTTGGGATTCAAATTGTCCCCAGTTCAACACAGTATGCTAGAGTCTCTATGTTGTCAGAAAAATAAGCTATAGTTGTTTACTTCCTCCATTTTACCCTTCTCTTATCAGCAGTTTCTCCCTCCAAGTCAGAGAGGCAAAAGATGAGGATACCCTTTGAGTTAGTCTCGCTCAGTCAGTCTCTCATTTGATATTGGTACCAGCACTTTAATACCTAATAAAATGAAAGCAAAAGAATATACTTGAGAGAGATTCTTTCATCTGACTTCATTTTACCGTTTTTACCTAGAAATCCTTGATATCGTTCTTTACCACTATGGTATTTTAAAATAACTTATTTGTGAATATATTGCAAACATATTTTTTGCACCATACCATTGTATCTAGAAAACCCATAAAGATGCAACGTTATCTGTTTTCTCACAAAGTTTCTGCACTTCCAGTGTTTGCTGAGATTATTACTAGTTTAGCAGTTAGATACTCAGAAATAGAAAGTGAATCAAATTGAACTTCTCTTTTAAAAATAATGTATAACATGGAGCCATAAGCAAATTTGTAATAGCTGTGTTTTATCATGATTTGTATATTTTATGTAGCTACACTATTTGTTTTCTTAGGTATCTGTTATATGCATTTATTTTCTCACAGCCATCTAGTTGTGTATATATTCTAATAACTTTAAAGATTTTATGGTGAACAATTATTTTATAGATGACTAAATTTATATACTAATTTTGTTATCTCTTAATGGTTTTGGTTATTGTAAGATTTTAGAGGGGTTGAAATTAAAAATATATAAGGTTTATATATAAATAATTGGAATAAAATCATAATTTTATAAATAAAATAATTATTTTAGGCCGGGCGCGGTGGCTCACGCCTGTAATCCCAGCACTTTGGGAGGCCGAGGCGGGTGGATCATGAGGTCAGGAGATCGAGACCATCCTGGCTAACACAGTGAAACCCCGTCTCTACTAAAAAAAAAATACAAAAAATTAGCCGGGCGTGGTGGCAGGTGCCTGTAGTCCCAGCTACTCGGGAGGCTGAGGCAGGAGAATGGCATGAACCCAGGAGGCGGAGCTTGCAGTGAGCCGAGATCGCGCCACTGTACTCCAGCCTGGGCGACAGAGCGAGACTCCGTCTCAAAAAAATAAAAAATAAAAAATAAAAATAAAATAAAATAAAATAAAATAATTATTTTAAATTTTTAGATGAGAATAAATTGAATAATTGGAATTAGGATAAATTCTAATAAACTTAGTAATTTTATATAATAAATATAATACTTATAAAATTGGAATTAAATATTTGAATTCTAATTATTATATTATAAATAAAATATTTATTATACAAATATAAATAAAATATTTATAAAACTAGAATGAAAGATTAGCATTTATTATACTTCAAAATCTTTCTCTGGAGTCATACATTCTATAGTTCTTAAAATTAGAAATAAATTTAAAAAGCAAAATTTATAATGATTTTAGACATAATTAATTATTACAGAAATATTTAAATGTAAAATTCTCAGAGTAGACTTAACACTTGATTTATAATTCCATAACTTTATATATTTCTATTTTACATATTTTATACCCTTTAAAACAGATTTTTTTTTTTTAAAAAAAAAAGAAAGAAAATCTTTACCATGCTGATAGTGATTGTTGAATGAATGAATTTATGGATATACTCTACCCTACAATTTTCTCTCATACAAAGATCTGAATATCTAACTTTCTTTAAAAATATAAATTTTTTTTCAGGAGAAGTATTACAAATGGAAGATGATCTGGTGATTTCATTTCAGTTAATGCTATGTGTCCTTGACTATTTTATTAAACTCTCACCTCCTGTGTTGCTCAAAGAACCATATAGTAAGTATTTAATTTATGCCCCTTCTACTTTCTCATTCAGCAGTTGCTTATTGAATGTCTAGTGGGTACCAAACATGGTTCTAAGGCTGACAGGATGATAAAAAATAAATCAGACATGGACTTTGCCCATAAGTAGTGTAAGTTATAGAAGGAAAGGTAAGACATGGAAACAAATGATTAGAGTATATGGTAGAAAGTGGTTTGGGTCAAAATACAACAAATGGAGGTTCGGGAGACTAGAACGTTTTTCCAGCTGTGGAAGACCAAAGAATACCATATAAAAGAAGTAGTATTTGAAATTAACATGGAAGAGTGGTTAGGACTGGGGAAAGGCATTCTCAGTAAAGATGTTGGGGGAGGGCATTCCCAGTGAAGAAAAGCAAGAAACAAGAAAAAGATATGAATGAAATTGCATGGGAAAAAGTGGCCTATTCTAAGGGAACAGCTTAACTAAGTTTTTATTACTATTGGATTTTGTAATAACTATGTGTTTTTTTGTATATAAGCTATAACTCATACTATTTCAGTGGGTGATGAGTGATGAGATGGGAAGTCTATTTAAATAAAAATAACTTGCTAATATAATTAGATAGCATTAAGGAAGTATGAGTAAGGTATATTCCTTTTAGCCTAGAATTGCTTCCTTTCATGGCTTCAAGAGTAGGATTTCAAAGTCACTTATTATATTATTATATACAGAAAAATGTAAACTTACCTAAGGTCAGACTAATTCCTTGCTTCTGAAATGATGAAATTATTAATGCTAAAAATAATAGGTAACATGGAAGTTTCAAAATGTTGTTGAAATGGATGGAAGGATGAAGCCTTATTAAACTTTGTGAACAAGAATTTAGTGGAAAAATGAAGTATGGAGCAGAATTTTGAAAATGTGTTGAACATGGTTTGGCAGAGAAGACCGAAACCTTCATTTAGCAGAAACCACATGCAAAGAAAGAAATAAAAAAAATTCTATATAGAAAACAAATATACTTCAAATTTTCTCCCAAATTTTATAAATTTCCTTTATATACCCTTTCCCCACTTTTTTTTCAATGTTATAACTTTAATAAGTTGATGTTGCAAGTTACTTTAGGTTGACAATCTTTGTTCTTTTGGATAATTCAAATGTACATTTGAATTCTCTAAGTGCTCTGTTAAAGAGAAATCAGCATGGAGTATTATTGAACTGACTGAATATGGTAACTCTTAGTTAATTTTTGTTGTAGAGAATTTCAAATGAATACAAAAATAGTAGTATAATAAGCCACCATATACTTATCATGTAACTTCAACAGACAACTTAATCTGTAGCCCCATCGCCTGCTCAGTTCCCCGAGCTGTATTATTTGGAAGCACATCTTTGCATACCATTTCATCCTTATACATCTCAGTATGTATCTCTAAAAAATATTTTTTAAAAAGCGTAATTACAGTGCCGTTTCTTATCACACCTAAAAATCAATAAATAGTGACTCCTTAATATTACGGAATATCTAGAAAGTGCTCGGATTTTCTGATAAAAATAATTAAAAAATTTTTTACAGTTTGAATGAGAATCTAAATAAGATTTATACATTGTGTTTGGTTGACATGTTTTAAAAACTCTTTTAAAAGTTTTTCTTCCATCCTTTCTTTTTTTCCTTGTAATTTATTTTTTAAATAATCAGATTGTCTTGAGTTTTCCACAGTGTGGTTTTTGCTGATCATATTCTGTGGTATAGTTTAACATGTTCCTCTGTCCTCTCAATTTCTTGTAAGTTGTTGATTGGATCTAGAGGCAATACATAATTTTTATACTTAATCATCTGTAATTTTTTTTTTTTTTTTTTGAAACAGAGTCTCACTCTGTCACCCAGACCTGGAGTGCAGTGGCGCGATCTCGGCTCACTGCAAACTCTGCCTCCCGGGTTCAAGCAATTCTCCTGCTTCAGCCTCCCAAGTAGCTGGGACTATGGGCATGCACCACCACACCAGGCTAATTTTTGTATTTTTAGTAGAGATGGGGTTTCACCATGTTGGCCAGGCTGGTCTTGAACTCCTGACCTCGTGATCCACCTTCCTTGGCCTCCCAAAGTGCTGGGATTACAGGTGTGAGCCACCACGCCCAGCCACTGTAATATTTTTAATAGCTGAACCTGTATTTAGTTTGGATTGGGAATGCTGAAAATAATCCAGGAGATTTTTTTTAAATCACAGTTTATTATCATATTATTATATTTACTCTAATATATTTTATACCTATCTTTTAAAGACATCATAATTTACTAAAACTTAAAATATTGTTTTTTTGCTGTGTCTAGAAATTGAATTCAGAAATATTTGCTAATTATTTTTAAGACTCTAGGACAGAAAACATTTTTTTCCTCTTGCAGACGAAAATACACTTAGATTTAGTTTGAAAGTTGGCTATTTCCATGCCTTCTCTTTGTATCTGTTTATGAGACTGTAGTTTACAGTTCTTTTTGGGCTATTTGGGAGCAGAGTAGAAGAGGGATGGCAAAAACTAATTATTAGTACATAATTCGTAGTAGATATGGATGAAATTGTTATCCTTCTAATGAAACCTAATAAGTAAAAGTAGTAGAATGTTACCAAGATTATTTTTGACCTAAGTTGTAGTTAGAATACTTCATTATTTTATATGATGGATATACAATTGTTCTTATCTAATTTACCACTTTTACAGAAACAGCTGTTATACCCATTAATGGTTCACCTCGAACACCCAGGCGAGGTCAGAACAGGAGTGCACGGATAGCAAAACAACTAGAAAATGATACAAGAATTATTGAAGTTCTCTGTAAAGAACATGAATGTAATATAGATGAGGTAATTTAACTTCATGATTTCTTTAAAACAGTTAAAGTAGATTTAGATATAAGTTCTCCCTAACAATATTTACTTCTTTTGTGATGAGCATGTTTTTTTGTGATTAGTGCTAACTCTTTTGCAGTAGCAAAATATTTAGAAAAAATTAATTCATTATATTAGTTACTTTGATTTTAAAGAGAGTAGCTCCCTCACTCTGGAATCACTGAAAAGTATATAATCAAGACAATAGTTTTCAAATGTAGTTTTTTTTTTTTTTTATTCTTCTGAGGTTACTGATACCCCTAATGTTTTAAAATACCCTGCCAAGGCTGGGCATGGTGGCTGACAACTGTAATCCCAGCTCTTTGGGAGGCCAAAGCGGGAGGATTTCTTGAGGCCAGGAGGTCTAGACCAGCCTGAACAACATAGCGAGACTCCATCTCTACAAAATACATATTTAAAAAAATGAGCTGGGCATGGTGGCATGTGCCTGTAGTCCCAGCTACTTGGAAGACTGAGGCAAAAGGATTGCTTAAGCCCAGAAGTTTGAGGTTACAGTGAGACATGATTGCACCACCACACTCCAGCCCGGGTGCCAGAGTGAGACTATGTCTCCAAAAACAAACAAACAAACCAAAAAAGCCCTGCTTAGAAAACTCTAGTGCTCTAGTGTTTTAGTTTAGTGATAAGTGATACCAACATTAAATTTCTGTTTGGCCTTCTGTAATTACTCTCTTTCTAAATATTACAGCACATAATGACTGCTGGAGAATACATACGAATACCCAGGAATTACTTGTCTTGTTCATAGAATGTGGATGTTAGAAGGAGTCTTACAAATAATGTATTCAATCTCCTTTTTATAATGAGTAAACAAGCTTCCAGGGACTAATAGCTTATTATTTACAGAGTCTACATTAGACCTTGGGATATCTGGTACTACTGCTTCTTTCCTTTTTAGCATACAGTTTTTCTCATAGTTTGTTTTATTGTCCACAATCACTAACACCAGATAGCAGTAAAAAATGTTACATCTTTGAAATTTCTCTGTTAACTTTGGGAAGGAATGAGAGTGTGGTCCTAAAATCTAGTTTAAGAAGTATTAGAATGATTTATCAAGATATATCATAGTTTTTGCACTATGGCTTACTAATTTCAACAAATATACAGTTGACTCTTGAACAACAGGTTTGAATTGCATGGGTCCACTTACACACAGATATATTTAATTACATATATTAGAAAAAATTTTGGAGATTTGCAATAATGTGAAAAAACTTGTAGCAAACCATGTAGCCTACAAATACAGAAAGAATTAAGAAAAAGGCATGTCATGAATGTACAAAATATATGTAGATACTAGTCTATTTTATCATTTACTATACCATAAAATATATACAAAATGTAGCTGCAGTTGCCTGCTGTTTCAGGCAGATGATTTTTGTTAACAGATGACATAAACTTACTGTAAATGTATTTTGTCTTCTTACAATTTTCCTGACATTTTCTTTTCTCTATCTTTATCATAAGAAGATGACATATATAGTATGTATATATAGTACATATACAAAATATATGTGAATTGAATCTTTATGTTATTGGTTGGCTTCCAGTCAACAGTAGGCTGTTAGTTAAATTTTGGGTACTCAAAAGTAATCGATAGGCCTGTAGTCTCAGCTACTTGAGAGGCTGAGGTGGAAGGATGGCTTGAGCCCAAGCGTTCGAAGCTGTAATGTATGTGATGGCACCTGTGAATAGCCACTACACTCCGGCCTAGGCAATATAGAGAGACCCCTTCTCTAAGAAAATAATAAAAAATAAAAAAGTTATACACAGATTTTTTACTGCATGGGGGATTGACACTTCTAACTTAGCCTGCATTGTTCAAGAGTCAAGAGATTAGATTTTGTTTTAAATTTTAATGATCATGTTGTAACTTCATCTTTTTTCAGGTGAAAAATGTTTATTTCAAAAATTTTATACCTTTTATGAATTCTCTTGGACTTGTAACATCTAATGGACTTCCAGAGGTAATCTGAAAGGAAATTTAATAAAATATTAATGTTTTGAGACTGTGGAGGGAGGATAATTGTCTAACTTTCTTAGATCAATTTACTGTGTATCAAATTTTTTTTTTTGCCCAAGAAGAATCTAGCCAAGTAGAATTGTGGTGAAACTAACTTTTGTATAGTAACAAAAAGCTTTTGAGTATATATAATCAAATGTATTAGCATCATTTTGTGATTTATACTAGAAATCAATCTTTATTGAATTTTTTCCAAAATCAAAGTATAGACTTTTAAACTTCTAAATACCATTAAATAGCTAAATGTTAACAGCTAAATATAAACCGTTAAATTTGCTTTGGTAAGCATCATTAAGTGTAGGAACCATGATTAATGCCATCAACATTATTGGCATTACTATATTGTGGAACATCTCTTTTGAGGATTTTTAAGAACTGCTTAATTGAAAATACAAATGTATTTGTTAAAATGACTGTGACTATTGCAGAAGTGTTTTACCTTAGTGATATTCCATCCATCTAATTGTTTTGTTTCGCATTTTGCTGCAAATGTCTTTCCAATGAGAACAGAATAACTGAGAGCTTTGCATGGTAAGATGAAATATGTGGAGAAAAGGATGCTGTGATAAATGATGAAGAACAAAACCAGTATTTTAGAAGACCTAGTAGTAGTCACTATGACCAAAAGGCATGAAATAAAATAGCTAGACTGCTAGTTCTGTAACCTGAATTGATAGCTAGTTTTTGAATTAATTTATTAATTCAATAAATATTTTTCGAATGCTTAATATATGTCAGGCATGTGCTAGATACTGTGGATACAGAGATTTCACTCTCAGTCACTATCCTTAAAGTGCTAGTGGGAGAGGCTGACAAAGAAATAGACCATTACAGGAGCCTACAAGTATTCACAGGGTTCTGTGATATCTCAAAGGAGAGATACCTAATCCAAACTAGGGCTGATAGGTTTTGTGGAAAATAGTTTAGAGGTGATGTGATTTCAAATCTGAGTAAGCATTACAGATATAGCATTTCCAAGGGATGGACATTGTAGATTCAAAGGTGCAGTGATGTATGACAGTATGGTCTGATCAGTGAACTCTAAGTAATTCATTAAGGTTGGGATACAGGGCAGAACAATTAAAATATGGTACTGAAGAGGCAAGAAGGGACCAAATGTTATATTAATGAGTCTTGTTACCACTTTAGGTACCAAAAAATAGGCTGTTCATAACTTTAAAATCTGTTGTAGCAATCTTTTTTTCTCCTTTAAAAGGATTACAGTTTTAATATAAATCTTAATTTTATATAAATATAAAAGTAATTTTACTTTTTCTCCAATATTTCACGTAATATAGCCAATCAATAGTTGACTGGTAATTAGTGCCTCAACTAAGGTAGGACAGGAACAATGATTAAACTTAATCAAGCATGGATTACTGTTCTACCTAAAACATTTATGAAGATTAATGAAAAGTTTGCATTTAATTGGATTTCTTCCTATCACTCCTTTTAAAATGCAATTTTACTTCTCTGAGGTTGGAATCACTTTGGTGTTAAAAGTCACAGTAGAAGGCATGCCAATAGTTTTCTCTTGGGCATTGGTTTTTAAAGTGTGATTAAAAAATTATGGATCAGAACTGATGAAAGATTTACGAATTCTAGCAATTGAAAAAGTATCTAAGATTGGGAATAAATTGTGCAAGTGTGTTAATTGAACTGATAAATTGAGCTAATTGTCTTGCCCAAGATACTTAACTGAAGGGTAGTGGAGTGAACCAAAGGGTTTAGAAAACATTGGTAGAATATGTAATCAAGAGGATTTGCAACAATGTTTGAAAAAATATTTTATATTGATAAGCATAAAAGATTAAAAGTAGGCTGGGCGCAGTGGCTCACGCCTGTAATCCTAGTATTTTGGGAGGCTGAGGCAGGTGGATCACCCGAGGTCAGGAGTTCAAGACCAACTTGGCCGACATGGCGAAACCCTGTCTCTACTAAAAATACAAAAATTAGCCGGGTGTGGTAGCAGGTACCTATAATCCCAGCTACTCGAGAGGCTGAGGCAGAAGAATTGCTTGAACCCCGGGGTCAGAGGTGGCAGTGAGCTGAGATCGTTTCACTGCACTCCAGCCTGGGCGAAAGAGTGAAACTCCATCGCAAAAAAAAAAAAAAAAAAAAAAGAAATAATTAACAACAGCCCCACAAAAACTCTTCTAGTACCAACTCATGATACAAGGCCAACATATTCTTGATACTAAAGACTGACATCATCAGAGAAGAAAAATACAAGCCAATTTTACTCATGAAAGTAAATGCAAAAATCCTAAACAAAATATTAATAAACTGGATGCTATAATATATAACAAGGAAAATACATCACAACAAGTTATATTTACCCCAGGAACATGAGATTAGGTTAACATTCAAAATTCAATGTAGATACTTCTGCTTCTAGCCAAGGTAAAGTGGAAGAACCAGATTTACCCTCTCCCATGAAACAACTACAAAGCAAAAAACAGAACATTTATAGAAAATGAACAAAGGAGCAGACAGGTACCTCCCAAAAGAGGATATCTAAACGACTGACACACACACACACA
>NW_026652279.1:110027831-110122814 GCF_009828535.3 Hylobates moloch
AAGAGTGAAACTCCATCGCATCGAAAAAAAAAAAAAAAAAAAAAAAAAGATTAAAAGTAAAGCATATATGGGATGTTTGGAAGATCTTGGCAGTTAAACAGTTACTATAATACCTATTTTTATCTTAGGTACTGTTTTGTAGCATTGGCTATCTTTGTCTACATAAAATTCTAATAAATCTTTTCTATGCATGAAATAGACCTAAAATCAAAGTTGAACAAATGTTGCAATTTTCTGTACCTCACTTTTAGATAGATCTTATTTATATTGCATGCGGACTCAGTGTATATTGCAAAATTAAATGTATATTATACAAAAATTCTTTAATGAAATCTGTGCCTCTGTGTGCTGATAGATGTAATGACATGTAAAGGATAATTGTCAGTGACTTTTTTCTTTCAAGGTTGAAAGTCTGTCTAAACGATATGAAGAAATTTATCTTAAAAATAAAGATCTAGATGCAAGATTATTTTTGGATCATGATAAAACTCTTCAGACTGATTCTATAGACAGGTATTGCACATGGTATATTTGATTGATTTGCTTTAGATATAGGTTGATACTGATATAGGTAGATTATATAGTTTTTAGCTTAGTGACCTTTAGATATCATTTATAACAAATTACTTTCAAATGTCTTTATACAAAGAAAAGGTTAACAGTATGTTAAGCATATAACTTATCTACAAATATAGATTTAATGTGAATTGTGTGTCCTATAACAGTTACCTTTTTATAGTTAACTGAATATAATTTTTTAAAATGTGCACCAAAAGATAATGGCTAAAGTAATTAGTTTCTTCAAATAGTGATCTCTATCTTACTTCTATCCTTTCATATACTATTGCCTGCCTGGTTTATTAAAAAAAGTTAATACAAAAGTGTAGTCTCTTTTATTATCATGTAGAAACCTAAAATTGGAATGGTTGAGAGATTGTTAAAATTTTTGACTGATCATAAGTAAAGTTAATTTTGTGCCTTTAGCATGAACTCTTTTAATATGAAACTGAAAATATGCGTAATTTAGAAGTTAAACACAGTAAAATGTTTTAAATTTTATTTAAGTGGAAATAAAGTTTTTAGAAGGAATAATGCATTGAAAAACTTGAGTTTTAATGCTTTTTAATACTGAACAACTTGGTTATCAATACCACCAGGGAGAAAGCCTCTGACTTTCACTTTTAAAAAAATACTTAATGATTGGTATACCTCTTTGTCATAAACATAATGGAAACAGACCCACAATTAAAAACAGTAGTGAAAAATATTTTATTTAAGCAGCAGCTGGGTCATCTATTTTCTATCCTATCTGTTATTGAATTATCATTTTATATGATTTTATGAGACAACAGAAGCATTATACTGCTTTTTTGATGCATAAAGCACAAATTGTAAATTTTCAGTATGTGAATGACTTCGCTTATTGTTATTTAGTTTTGAAACACAGAGAACACCACGAAAAAGTAACCTTGATGAAGAGGTGAATGTAATTCCTCCACACACTCCAGTTAGGTATGAGTTTTCCTGCCTTTAATTATATTATAATTTTGTTATTCATTGCTTTATAGTGTTTCAGATTTGTTCACGTTTCTTTATGTATTCATACATACATGTAAGAAATATATATTGAAGGCCAGGTGCAGTGGGTCACACCTGTAATCCCAGCACTTTGGGAGGCCAAGGTGGGCAGATCACCTGAGGTCAGGAGTTTGAGACCAGCCTAGCCAACATGGTGAAACCCCGTCTCTACTAGAAATACAAAAATCAGCCGGGGGTTGTGGTGTGTGCCTGTAATCCCAGCTGCTCGGGAGGCTGAGGCAGGAGAATCGCTCGAACCCGGGAGGCGGAGGTTGCAGAGAGCTGAGATCGCACCTTTGCACTTCAGCCTGGGTGACAAGAGCGAAACTCCGTCTCAAAAAAAAAAAAAAAGAAAAAAAATGTATATATATAATCTGTGTGTGCTGGGCATTTTACTGGTTGCTGAAGATATGGTTGTTGGACCTAGTTTTGTCTGTTCTTAAGGAATATAACCTAAAATAGGAATGTATTCCATTTCAGTAAATAAAAAAGAAAAAATTAAAGTATCACTATTTGATCTGCATACAACCTTAAAGGATTAGAACCATTTTTTATGTCTTTTTCCTCACTCATTTCCCACATCAAAATCTGTTATCAAGGCTTGTTGAATAATCTACCTCCAAAATATTTCCTGAGTCCATCTACTTTTCTCCATTTCTGCTCTCACAACTCTTGTCCAAGACATTGTTCTCTTTCTCTTGGATTTTTTGCAGTAGCCTACTACCTGATCTTGCTCCTTCTGGTCTCATCACTGTTCCTGTCTCCTCACCATCAAAGCTATTCTCCATAGAGCCCCCAGAATTTCTCCTAGAAATGTAAATCAGTTACGTTCACCTTGCTGTTAAACCCTCTGACTGCTTCCCATTGCAATTGGTATACAGTGCAAATTCCTTAACAATGCCTAAAAGATCTTATATTATCTGGTTTCTGTTGCCTCTCCAACCTCATCTTGTTTTCTTTCTCACTCTGTGTTAGCCACACATTGGCCTTCCCTCAGTTTCTTGGGCTTTCCAAGTTTTTGAAAACCCTCGTACTTGATATTCCCTCTTCTTGAAACTTCCTCCTTTTCTTTCCATGGATTACCAACTGCTACTCTTCATTCAGCACAAATATTGCTTTTGAAAAGATATTTCTCTCTGAAGTATTTTATTATTTCTCATAGCATCCTGTTCCATTCCTTTATAGCATGTATCCCAATTTATATTAATAGATTCATTTGTGTTTGCTTGTTTTTACTAATACCCAAAATAGCCTTAAAATTCCATATCACAGAGACCATAACTTTTTTGTTCACGGTCTAATAATTAGGGCCTGTTATAAAACTTGGTACATAGTAGGCAATCAGTAATATATTTCAAATGACAGTATAGATATGTAAATGAATACATTTTCATATAAATATAGTATATGCTTTGGACAAGATAATGAGATGACACAGAAGGGACTATAAAGCAATGTCTGAACTGAATTTTGAAACATGCAAAGGCCTGTGTCACAGGATAAAGATTTTAGGGAGTGGGAACAGCATGTTCAAAAGGATGGAAGTGTGAAACATGTAAGTGGAGAAAACTCTGCTGTCACACCACCGACAACAATCAACACAGAAGACTTCTGTGAGCACATATGGGGAAGTTTTCCTCACCAAGAAACAAGCAGTCAGCTCTGCAGCAGTCACCAGCTGGGTGTCCTCTAATTTACTTCTGACACTGCTTACCTGGAGATAGTGTCAGATCCCACAGGTTGAGGGCTCAGTCCCCAAAACTGGCCCCAACTTCAGATGCCAGTTGCAAGTCTGGGTTTTTGGATCTTCTGACCAAAGGGCTTCAAGTTGGGATTCCCATGACACCTCTTAGGTTCAATTAATTTGCTAGAGTGGTTCACAAAACTCAAGGAAACACTTCTGTTTACTGGTTTATTATAGACGATATTACAAAGGATACAGATGTAAAGATGCATAGGATGAGGTATGGGGGATGGGATGGGAAGCTTCTATGCCCTCCCTGGCCGGACAGCCGTCCAGGAGCCTCCACATGTTCAGCTATCCGGAAGTTCTCTGAACCCTGCCCTTTTGGGTTTTTATGGAGGCCTCATTGCATAGGCATGACAGATTAAATCATTGGCTATTTATCAACCTAACCTTCAGCTTCCCTCCCCTTCTCAGAGGTTGGGGGCTGGGGCTGAAGGTTCCAACCCTCTAACTCTGCCTCGGGCTTTCTAGTGACCAGCCCCCATCCAGAAGCTTCCTAGGGGCTGCCAGCCATGTCAATTCATTAGCACACAAAAAGACATCACTGGAGTTTCTAAGTATTTTAGGAGTTGTATGTCAGGATATGGGGTCAAAGACCAAACATCTATTTCACAATATCACACAACACAATGTGTCTGGGGAACTATTAGCAGCTCTGTATTGATTGACTATAAAATGAGAGTAGGAAGTCACAGGAGAGGAGAGTGGGTACTAGATATGAAGGGCCTTATATGCCATACTCACAAATTTGGACTGTAGCATGTGCATGATATAGCCTGTGCTATAAATGGATGTTAAGCAGGGGTAAGGATAAAATCAGACATAATTTTTGCAAGTTCACATGGTAATAGTCTGTGGGGGCATAGGCTGAGGAGAATAAGAAAAAGTGAGAAATAGACCTGTCAGTCTGTCTCAGTGGTTCTTAACCAGGTGTGCAAATTAGAATAACCTGAGGAATTTTGTTTTTTCTTTTTAAAAATTTTGTGTCCCATTCCACTGAGGAATATGCCTAGGCCTTACTACCACAGACATAGTGTATAAAAATCTCTGGACTTGTCTGTTGCAGCAGTTTACTTGAGAGGTTTTAAAGATCTGAACCAACGATAGTGGTGGGAATGAAGGAACAATAACAGATTTGATAAATATTTGATGAATTCATACTTAGAATGTTGTTCTTGAGGCATTTCTGAAGAAGATATCTAGTAAGCAGTAGGATAGCCTTCTATAGATTTGGGAATCATCGGGGGCGTTAAACCCATAAAAAAAAATGAGATTGCTTGAAGGGAGGGTGCATAATGGCAAGAGTGGGTGGCTAAGGGCTGAAGCCTAAAGGATGCTAGCATTAAGGACTAGATAGAAATTGTTAGGTTCTAGAGCAGGGGTCCCTAGATCCCGGGCCAGAGACCGGTCTGTGTCCCATTATGAACCGGGTGATATAGCAGGAGGTGAGTGGTAGACAGGCAAGTGAGCATTACCGCCTGAGCTCTACTTCCTGTCAGATCAGCAGTGGAATTAGATTCTCATAGGTGCATGAACCTTATTGTGAACTGCGCATGTGAGGGATCTAGATTGTGTGCTCCTTATGAGAATTTAATGGCTGATGATCTGAGGTAGAACAGTTCAATACCATTCCCCCTACCCTCCGTGGTCCATGGAAAAATTGTCTTCCATGAAACCAGTCCCTGTTGCGAAAAGGATGGGGACTGCTGTTCTAGAGAATGGGAAAGTATGGTTGGGGAGTGCACAGAGTGAAGCCAAGAAAGCTGAGGGAGGGAGGGAGTTTCGTTAAAAGCAAGTATTTCTCTAACAGTGTCAAATGCTTCAAGCAAGGTCAAGTATTAGAACAAATGAGAAAAGTCTTTTGTATTTACCAGTTGGTCATTTGTGGCTTTAATCACTGTAGCTTAAATATGATTAGTGGACACAGAAGCATATAGAAGCTGCGTTGCAATATATTTGAAAGACGAGGCTGGGTGTGGTGGCTGACACCTGTAATCCCACTTTGGGAGGCCAAGGTGAGCGGATCACCTGAGGGCAGGAGTTCGAAACCAGCCTGGGCAGCATGGCAAAACCCCGTCTCTATTAAAAATACAAAACTTAGCCCAGGTGGACACCTGTAATCCCAGATAATCAGGAGGCTGAGGCAAGAGAATCACTTGGACCTGGGAAGCGGAGGTTGCAGTGAGCCAAGATTGCGCCACTGCACTCCAGCCTGGGTGACAGAGCAAGACTCCTTCTCAAAAAGAAAAAAAAAAAAAAGGAAAAGAAAAAGAAAAGAAAGATGAGGAAGTGTAAATACTGGTTTAGACATGCTTAGCTGAGAACACTGAGCATATTTTACTAAATAATAGTTGAGGATCTTTTCAGCCCTAAACATTCTACAGTTCTTTGCATAATTAAAGTGTCCCAAATGTTCAGCTACTCCAAAATTGTAACATTGATATTTACCATATACTGCCCCCTTCATAATACACACACATAAAATTATAGAATTAACAAGATCTTAAGAGATTGACCTAATTTTATGCTGTGAAAATGGTGATTTTTAAATGTACAGGATCTTAGTATTCTTTCTTCTTGAAGGTCTCTGTAAAGAAGAATCATCTGATTCTTTACTTGAGTTGCTAAATATCTTATTGTCTTTAATTTGAAAATGTTTAATATTTGGTTGTAATAATGTTTTCTTAAAACAATACCATTTTGTAGCCAGTTTATATAGTTTCTCCTAAAAATAATGCCACTACTTTATTGACATGTAGGTTTATTAGTAAATAAGTATATCTGTTCTATAACTATAAATTTATTGATTATGAATACATATTTTCTTAAAGATTTAAGTAATATGTAATTACTTATAAACCACAGTCTTATTTGAGGGAATGTAAAGACAAGTGGGAGGCAGTGTATTTGAAGATACATTTAATTTGGGAGATGGAAAACATTTCATTTTTTCTTTTTTTCTCCCTTCATTGCTTAACACATTTTCCTATTTTTATCCCCTCTAGGACTGTTATGACCACTATCCAACAATTAATGATGATTTTAAATTCAGCAAGTGATCAACCTTCAGAAAATCTGATTTCCTATTTTAACGTAAGCCATATATGAAACATTATTTATTGTAATATCTTGGCAAAGAAACTTGAAATTAAAAGTTAAAGTACTGAGTTCTTTTTAAAATACTCATCTCCTATCTAACATGTAGCTATGCATAATCTTTTCTTGCTTTTTTAATCCTATAAATTATATATTATTAGTAATATTGTTTTATTCATACAGTGTTATTTGAAAAATTTTTATGTTTACCTATTTGCCTTGCTCACCATTCTTCCTTGCAACTTATGCCTCACTTCTGAGATAATTTTTTTCTTCTTCAGATATATCCTTTGATAATTACTTTAGTGGTATTAATTTGGGATGAACTTTTTGAGGTTTTGTTTTGTTTTTTTATCTGAAATTTTCCTTATCCTTATTTTTTTTTGAGATAGCTTTGCTGGATCTTCAATTCCAGGTTGACATTTACTTTTCAGACTCTTATAAGTTTGAAGATAATACATTACCTGGATCCCATTTTTGCTAATTAAGAAGTCTTATGCCACTCAATCTAACTGTTGTTCCTTTATAGTTAATCTATCTTTTTCTCTCTGGTTACTTTTAAGATCTTTTCTTTGAATGTAGTATTAGATAGGACTTAACATTCCCCATACCCCTACTATCTTTTTCATCCAATATTTAACCCATTTTTATTTACAATTCTTACCTGGCCCTGTTAGCATTGTAGTTTGCAACTCCTGATAGACAATGAGTTTGATATCTGAAGGCATCTGCTAAGACAATGAGTTTGATATCTGAAGGCATCTGCTACCCTCTCTCCCCTGAAGACAAGGAGAGAGAAAGAGAGAGAATGAAACTATCATCTATATTGCTTGCTTGCTCCTTCAGTCCTTACTTAAACTCAGATGAGGGTTGGGACCCACTGAAATGCTCATCTGCTAAAATTGGACATAGGGTCAGGAGACTTATTAAAATTTGGCTTATTTCAGCAACTGTGCTTTTTGTACTTGTTAACAATTCATTAATTGCCATAACCTGCCTGTGATTTTGTCATAATCTGTTGTCATCTCTTGCTATGTTCCCCCAGGAATTAGCAAAGTAATTTCTGTCATCATATTCATAATTGTTTTGGCTCAGAATTGATTTTGTTTGTCCAACATGCATAAAGTCGCTTTTGTTTATGAGTTATCTATAGCTCAAGAATATATGCCAAAACATATGTACCCAATTACTTAAACCTTTTGGCAAGGGATAATGAAAGAATTTAAAAGAATGATAAGCTCTTTCTTCTCATATCATTTTGAATACTTCCTCCAATATTTGGAGTATGTAGGAGTTCTTTTTTATTTAAAAAAATTCTGCCTCAACGACTTTTTTTAAACTTGGAAACTGTATAATCTTTATTTATGTTTTTATACAGTTTTTCAACCCTCGCTCCCTTCCTTCCCTCCTCCCTCTAGTAGTCTCCAGTGTCTATTGTTGCCATCTTTATGTCCATGAGTACCCGATATTTAGCTCCCACTTATTAGTGAGAACATGCAGTATTTGGTTTTCTCTTTCTGCATTAATTTGTTTAGGATAATGATCTCCAGCTACGTCCATGTGGCTGCAAAGGGCATAATTTCATTCTTTTTTATGACTGTATAGTACTCCATCCATAGTGTATAAGTACCACATTTTCTTTATCCAATCCACCACTGAAGGGCACCTAGTGCCCTTACATAGACAATTCCATGTCTTTGCTATTGTGAATAGCACACCAGTGAACATATGAGTGCATGTGAAAGACATTTTCTAGAGCTCAATTTAAAGCTTAACTTTTAATGAAGCTTAAAAGCTTAATTATGTAGATGATAAGCTGCATATGTCAAAGTGAACATGCCTTGAAGGTCATTATGTTTTTCCTTCATTTTACTTCCTTATTAGTTCACGTTTCTTCATTTTTAAAATTAACACCACCTTCCCTCCATGTAAAATCTTAGAAGCTATGAACATTTTAATGGACAGTTTGGCAACAATTCTTTTATGACAGGAAATGCTTGTTTGTTATATGTTTCTAAGATTTGTGTGCTGTTTTTTTTTTTTCAGGAATATAGAATTGCTGATATTCTAGAATGTGAAAATGTTGACAGATAATGCACATTACAATGAAAATTATAATCTTATTTTTATTTTTTTATATATATATTTTTGAGACAGAGTTTCACTCCGTCACCTAGGCTGGAGTGAAATGGCATGATCTTGGCTCACTACAACCTCCACCTCCTGGGTTCAAGTGATTCTTGTGCCTCAGCCTCCCAAGTAGCTGGGATTGCAGGAGCCTGCTACCATGTCCAGCTAATTATTGTAATTTTTGTAGAGATGGTGTTTCACAATGTTTCACAGGCGGGTCTCAAACTCCAGACCTCAGGTGATCTGCTCACTTCAGTTTCCCAAAGTGCTGGGATTGCAGTCATGAGCCACTGTGCCTGGCCATAATCTTAATTTTAGAAACTTTATTTTTTAATGTATATATTGAATGTGTTTTATGTATAAAGGATAAAAAAATAGAATAAATCTTTGTAGCTGATGAGAATCATGCGGTGATTACTTTTTATATATCATAATATGAATTATATAATGTTATAATATGCATTTTAATACATCATCTTGTGATGTGTTTTAATTATTAAAGTTGAATAGCCCCACTCCAAATGATACATCTATTGGAACGTCTTTTGCAACAATTTCCCTATCTTGTATTTCTGAAAATGTAATTAAGTGGTTTAGCTAATTCATAACTCTTTCGAAGCACATTTTAAAATTAGGAAATGGGCCGGGCATGGTGGCTCACACCTGTAATCCCAGCACTTTGGGAGGCCAAGGTGGTTGGATCACCTGAAATCAGGAGTTCGAGACCAGGCTGGCCAACATGGCAAAAACTCGTCTCTACTAAAAAGACAAAAATTAGTGAGGCGTGGTGGCGCGTGCCTATAATCCCAGCTACTTGGGATGCTGAGGCAGGAGAATCACTTAAACTTGGGAGGCGGAGGTTGCAGTGAGCCGAGATTGCACCACTGCACTCCAGCCTGGGCAACAGAGTGACACTTCATCTCAAAAAAAAAAAAAAAAAAAATTAGGAAATGATACCAAGCTCAAGCCTTGGTTTTATTTCATTTGCTTTTTTGGAAGCAACATACATCCCAATATAACTCGTAATTGAAGATATTTTATGAGAATGTATGAGGCTCTTTCTGATGGATGGAAAGCTTAACAAATTTGCTCTTCTCTAGCCTAGTGGCAGAAGATTTAGATAATAGGGTTTTTTAGTTGTACTCTAGTGTTTTTTGGTCCTTAACATCCAGTGAAATGATATTGTCTGCTTATGTTCAGTAGTTGTGGTTACCTAGTTATTGTGGAAGTGTTTCCACATTTTTATAAACAATTTAAAAAGTCATATATTATGGAGCAGAAAATATTAATTCTGATTACACAGTATCCTCGACATTGATTTCTGTTTTTACCTCCTAAAGAACTGCACAGTGAATCCAAAAGAAAGTATACTGAAAAGAGTGAAGGATATAGGATACATCTTTAAAGAGAAATTTGCTAAAGCTGTGGGACAGGGATGTGTCGAAATTGGATCACAGGTAACTTGAATTCATTTTAATTAGTGGTACTATAGAGTAATAATGTTAAAAGCAGCATCTTTCCAGTTTGTATAAATACTCTAACAGTATTTGTCTAGTAGTATAAAATACTGGCAGATACTATATCCCTGCTGCCTATGTATGCTGCTATTTATGGGAAACTATGGAAAACTACCTCCCACCCCATTATAAAAACTATGTAATAAAGGAACACATAGCCATTGTAGAAATTTTGCAAAGTATACAACTAAGAAAAAAATTGAAATCTTTGATATTAAATTTTTGATTTTGCTTTGACTTCTACATGTATGACTGTTCATGTATGCATATCCTAATGTGAATGGGACTACACATGCCATTTGTCAGTGATATTATTGAGTGATATTATTATTATTTCAGGAAATCTAAAGCTAATATAATAGGTAAGAGCATGGGCCATGGAGTGACAGCCCTGGCTTTATATTTGGTTCTACCATTGTTGATCTTGGACATGTCATTTAACTTCTCTGCGATTCAGATTCTATATTTGCTCTGCTTTGTTGTGTGGCATTAATGAGGATAATATACAAAAATATATTGGAAAACTGGAGTCCACTGTACACATGTATTTCAGTGTAGTGAGGTTATATTTTGATGCCATCAGTGTTTTAAACATTGATATTTAATGGTTCTTTTTGATTCTACAGCCACGCACCACTTAACAGGGATATGTTCTGACAAATGCATCATTAGGCAGTTTTGTTGTGTGAACCTGGTAGAGTGTGTTTGTACAAGCCTAGATGGTATAGCCGATTGTACATCTAAGCTGTATGATACAGCCTATTTGTTCCTAGGCTACAGGCCTCTACAGCACGTGTACTGAATACTGTCGGTAATGGTAACATAATGTGTTACCATTTGTGTATCTAAATGTATCCAAACATAGAAAAGGTAAAGATATAGTACAAAAGATAAAAAATGGAACACCTGCACAGAGCACTTACTATGAATGGAGCTTACAGGATTGAAAGTTGCTCTGAATGAGTCAGTGAGTGAGTGGCAAGTGAATGTGAAGGCCTACAACATTACCTATGACATGACTGTACACTATCGTAGACTTTATAAATACTACACTTAGGCTAAACTAATTTCATAAACATTTTTTCTTTCTTCATTAGTAAATTAACCATAGCTCACTGCGACTTTTTTACTTTATAAATCTTCAGTTTGTAAAAAACTTTTGACTCTTGTAATAACACTTAGCTTAAAACACAAACACCTTGTACAGCTGTACAAAAATGTTTTCTTTCTTTATAATCCTTATTCTATATGCTTTTTTTCTATTTAAAAATTTTTTCAATTTCATAAACATTTTTGCCAAAAACAAAGACAAACACACACATTAGCCTAGGCCTACACAGGATCAGGATTAACAATACCACTGTCTTCTGCCTCCAAATTCTGTCCCAAGTCTTCAGGGACAATAAAATGCATAGAGCTGTCAACCCCTATGATGATGATACTATCTTCTGGAATATCTCCTGAAGGAGCTGCCTGAGGGTGTTTTACAGTTAACTTTTTTTTTTTTTACAAGTAGAAGGAGGATGCTCTAAACTAATAAAAAGTATAGTATAATAAATACATAAACCAGTAACATATTCATTATTAAGTATTGTGTACCGTACATAATTGTATGTACTATACTTTTGTATGACTGGCAGTGCAATAGTTTTATTTACGTCAGCATCATCACAAAGATGTGAGTAATGCATTGCACTACAACATTACACTAAACAATAGGAATTTTTCAGCTCCATTATGATCTTATGGGACTACTGTTAGATAATATGCAGTCAGTTATTGACCAAAAACATTGTTATGCGGTGCATGATTATATATAAGATTTTTGCTCTTAATTTGGAATGAAATAATATGGTGTGTGTTTATATCTCTAAAATTTGGTTATTCTTTCAAATAATGGGAACTAGTTATTTGGCTAAAACTTCTTGCTCATAAGGTCAGTTTGATCTGATTTTTGCCTATGTCAGTTTTACTAAATTTATGGACAAAGACTGTCCTCTTAATCCTAAACAGCTATCTTGAAAATACATGTCCTAGGTCATGAGAAATGTTATATAAGGTACATAAAGTGCTTAAAATAGTACTGGGCACATAACCTATCTTTAGTATGAATGATATAAACTGAAATGGAGTTAAGGAAATCCAGGTACTGGACCTACCCTCGTGTTAATTTACTTGGGAATGTTAATCACCACTTAATACTTAAGTCGTGAGTTTTAGACAAGCTAGCTTTTTTGTTGTCTTGGCGGCAATATTTCTAAGAAGGGTGAGAAGTATGTTTTAAGAAAAGGCTTTTTAAACAATTAGTAATTGTCAGCTGGATATAGTGGTACATGCCTATAATCCCAGCCTCTTGGGAGGCCATAGCAGGAGGATCTCTTGAGCCCAGGAGTGTGAAGGCCAGCCTGGGCAAAACAGTGAGACTCCATCTCAAAAAAAAAAAAAAAAAAAAAAAAAATTCATAATTGTGATTTTCTAAAATAGCAGGCTCTTATTTTTCTTTTTGTTTGTTTGTAGCGATACAAACTTGGAGTTCGCTTGTATTACCGAGTAATGGAATCCATGCTTAAATCAGTAAGTTAAAAACAATATAAAAAAATTTCAACTGGGCGCAGTGGCTCACGCGTGCAATCCCAGCACTTTGGGAGGCCGAGGTGGGCAGATCATGAGGTCAAGAGATCAAGATCATCCTGGCCAACATGGTGAAACCCTGTCTCTACTAAAAGTACAAAAATTAGCTGGGCGTGGTGGTGCACACCTGTAGTCCCAGCTACTCGGCAGGCTGAGGCAGGAGAATCCCTTGAACCGGGGAGGTGGAGGTTGCAGTGAGCTAAGATCGTGCCACTTCACCCCAGCCTGGCAACAGAGCGAGACATCATCTAAAAAAAAAAAAAAAAAAAATTCAATGCTGACACAAATAAGGTTTCAATTAAACAACTTCTTCTTCTTCTTCTTTTTTTTTTTTAATTATCTGTTTCAGGAAGAAGAACGATTATCCATTCAAAATTTTAGGTAAATTTTTTACTTTTAGTAAAAAAATTTTTTCTTTTTATAGAAGTAAGTATTTTATAATCTTTTTTTTTTTCTTTTAGCAAACTTCTGAATGACAACGTTTTTCATATGTCTTTATTGGCATGCGCTCTTGAGGTTGTAATGGCCACATATAGCAGTAAGTTAAATTTTCATAAATAAACATTTTTGTTCAATTTAAAGTTAAAATGTGGTGTGTTTCTTTGGTTGGGGGAGAGGGATAGTGTGAGGTTAAGGAGAAGGAATGCTTATTTTAGATCACTATATACTGAAGAAAGTAATTGGTCATTATAAGCCATTTAAGAGGCTTATTTGAGTTATTTGAGGCCATCTTGGGGATAATATTCACTAGGCTCCTCTTCTGAGCATACTGGTATACTGAATCCAAAAAAGGTACCTTTTGAAATCCCTCCGAAGACCTTTGAGATTGTAGAGTGCCAAAGGAGTATTCAAGAGTGGCCTCTACTGATATGGAAGCACTGCTATAACCTCCATGGTTATGAAACTAAAGATTGAAGCTAGAATCCACCGGATAAACAGAACAAAGGCCAATTACAGTGTTTTTAAAAATATAAATGTATATCACTTTGCAAATTATGTTGCAAATGTTAAAAGAAAGTTTCGCTTGCAGAAACAAAAGGAACATTTGTATAAGGATGCAAAACACAGAAAAAGAGGAACTTTTAGTTTCCTTATTAGTAAACAAATAAGGAAAACTGAATCCTCATTTATAACCAAGAAATGTGTATTTTAAAGAGATACCATTTTGTAACTAATGAAATTAGCAGAATCTGGAAGAATCTGTCTATCCTCTTACCAAGGATTAATGAGAATTAAAATAGATATGCTAATGAATGGCTGATAAGATACTAAATCTGTTCCTGATTTAAGTTTAGGGTATTTAAATCTTTGAAAATTTGAGATAATCTCTAAGTCCTTTCTCTAGGAAAAACACAGATGTGCATACACTCAAAATTGGAAGGCTATTTCCTATGAGTCCGTAGACTTTAAAATAAAAAATTCTGCTCTAAATAAAAATTGTTTAACCTTTCTGCTGTTTTCTTTGTCTGATAAAACCTTCCAAAAAAATACCTAGCTCAAGGGTTAATATTTCATAAATAGTTACTTTTTTTTTTTTCCATTTTTAGGAAGTACATCTCAGAATCTTGATTCTGGAACAGATTTGTCTTTCCCATGGATTCTGAATGTGCTTAATTTAAAAGCCTTTGATTTTTACAAAGTGATTGAAAGTTTTATCAAAGCAGAAGGCAACTTGACAAGAGAAATGATAAAACATTTAGAACGATGTGAACATCGAATCATGGAATCCCTTGCATGGCTCTCAGTAAGTAGCTAAATAATTGAAGAAATTCATTCATGTGCATATGGCTAACAAATTATCGTTAGTGAGAGGTATTTCTTAACATCTACCTCAAGAACAAATAGGAAATTTAATGAATAATGTTATTTCAGTCTGTAGCCCAAGAATCAAGTGGAATATTAGAATGGAGCTTTATTTGAGCACCCTAAACCATCTAATACAGCACAGTGATTTATTTAAGAATAGCTTTTCTTAAAACATGGCACTTTAAAACAAAACAGAATTTTTTTTTAATACTTTAAGTTCTAGGGTACATGTACACAACGTGCAGTTTTGTTACATATGTATACATGTGCCATGTTGGTGTGCTGCACCCATTAACTCGTCATTTACATTAGATATATCTCCTAATGCTATCCCTCCCTCCTCTCCCTACCCCGTGACAGGCCTCGGTGTGTGATGTTCCCCACCCTGTGTCCAAGTGCTCTCATTGTTCAATTCCCACCTATGAGTGAGAACATGCAGTGTTTGGTTTTCTGTCTTGGCAATAGTTTGCTCAGAATGACGGTTTCCAGCTATGTCCATGTCCCTACAAAGGACATGAACTCATCCTTTTTTATGGCTGCATAGTATTCCATGGTATATATGTGCCACATTTTCTTAATCCAGTCTATCATTGTTGGACATTTGGGTTGCTTCCAAGTCTTTGCTATTGTGAATAGTGCCACAATAAACATACATGTGCATGTGTCCTTATAGCAGCATGATTTATAATCCTTTGGGTATATACCCAGTAATGAGATGGCTGGGTCAAATGGTATTTCTGGTTCTAGATCCTTGAGGAATCCCCACACTCTCTTCCACAATGGTTGAACTAGTTTAAAGTCCCACCAACAGTGTAAAAGTGTTCCTATTTCTTCACATCCTCTCCAGCATCTGTTGTTTCCTGACTTTTTAATGATGGCCATTCTAACTGGTGTGAAATGGTATCTCATTGTGGTTTTGATTTGCATTTCTCTGATGGCCAGTGATGATGAGCATTTTTTCATGTGTCTGTTGGCCACATAAATGTCTTCTTTTGAGAAGTGTCTGTTCATATCCTTCACCCACTTTTTGATGGGGTTGTTTGATTTTTTCTTGTAAATTTGTTTGAGTTCTTTGTAGATTCCGGATATTAGCCCTTTGTCAGATGGGTAGATTGTAAAAATTTTCTCCCATTCTGTAAGTTGCCTGTTCACTCTGATGGTAATTTCTTTTGCTGTGCAGAAGCTCTTTAGTTTAATTAGATCCCATTTGTCAATTTTGGCTTTTGTTGCAATTGCTTTTGGTGTTTTAGTCATGAAGTCTTTGCCCATGCCTATGTCCTGAATGGTATTGCCTAGGTTTTCTTCTAGGGTTTTTACGGTTTTAGGTCTAACATTTAAGTCTTTAATCCATCTTGAATTAATTTTTGTATAAGGTGTAAGGAAGGGATCCAGTTTCAGCTTTCTACATATGGCTAGGCAGTTTTCCCAGCACCATTTATTAAATAGGGAATCCTTTCTCCATTTCTTGTTTTTGTCAGGTTTGTCGAAGATCAGATGGTTGTAGATGTGTGGTATTACTTCTGAGGGCCCTGTTCTAAACCAAAACCGGATTCTTTAAAGTATTTAGATAATTTATTTAAAGAACAGTTGTTATATATTTGAAAATGTAAATGTCTGCTCTTAAATTGTGAGATATGCTATTTAGATTATTAAAAAGTGCATTTTTTTCTTGTTAAATATAGTAGGATTCATTTTTTCCCATTATTAAAGTATAAAAATCTATACTATTATTCAATTATAGGTATTGGTTTGATCAATATAGGGGCACAAATTATATTGTCTAGGATTCTCTTTATAGCATTATAACTATTGATAAGGCTTTTGTTTTAATAAAAGTGGCAACTTTAGGTTATGGTCTTCAAATCTACATAGTTGGATAATACTTTGTGAATCATCAGATTTGTAGATTAATGGTTTCTTTTGAAACTGTGTTGCATGTTAAGTATATATCTTTTAATTTGTATCAGTATATAGAAATGGTAATTAAAAAATTAAGACTTTAGGAATGCCATAATCCTAATTTGCACATGTAACCGTTTTAATTTCCTTATGTTTTGAATTTTTAATGACTAAGTGATAATTTATTTCTTAGTGTTTTCTTGTATTGCCATATAGACAGAGTGAATAGAGGAGAGAAACATGGGAAATTGATAGAAGAATGTTACACTCCTATTATTGAATTTCATAACTACTTATGGAATGAATTTACACTTGAAAAGGAGTACTTAGAAGAAAGCTTTCTGAATCTGGGGAATTAAGTGAAAGTAAAAATAAATAAATAGATAAGTAAATAAAATAAGCACATAGAGTACTTTTTAAAGGCTTATGTGTCCTCTCCTCCCAGAAATTGATATTGAGATATTCCTGTATCATCTGAAAGTGACTATTGTTATTTCTTTTAGAGAATTAATTTTATTTCTATCAACACATATTTATTGAACATACACCATATGCCTTGAATTGAGAGAGATATTGTGAAGATACAAAAAAGATAAAGGCTTGGAAAATTGTGGAGGAAGTAATAGAAATTTACTGTTTAAAAATTGCTTGTACTCAAGCCTGTTTAGCTCAGTTATTTAGGGCTTCTAAACAATATTCCTTTATTTTTGAGAATTTTTGGAGAAAAAGTGACAAGCCCAAAGTTTGAAAAAGAGTATGATTGATTTACAATAGGAGATGCAGAAGTCATAAGCCTCTGAATTTAAATATTAAATGTAGTATCTCTGGCAGATGAAACTATAGAGACTTTTATTTAGTCATATATTTTTAGTGTTTGAGTCTTATATTACATTTTTAATCATAAAAACCTTGAGTGGTAGTGGATGACTTTGTGAAGATGTTATGCCACACAAACAGGATACTGTGTATTTTTCCTGTGAGAATAATTGACATTATAGAGAAGGGATATGGCATAGATACATTTGCGTTTTCACAGACTTTTTTTTAAATTTGAAATATGACACATATTGAGAAAAGTATATATCTCAAGTGACAGTTTGGTGAATTTGTCACAAATTGAACACATCCGTGTAAATAACACCCAGATAAAGACCCAGAGCAAGCTTTCATAGTCTTTCGATTCTGTGTCATAATAAAAAATTCTTGTTAAAACTGTAGATTGATAGGAACATATTCACACAGAGTTGTTGACTGAGGGAAATTTCAAATGAGGTGCTGCTTACTTCTCTCCTGCCAATAATTTAATGAAAGAAAGAACATCATCTTATTTTTAATGGTTGTGTGGGGAACTGGGTTCAGCATTTTTGCTTGACAGCCTTGAGAAAAAATAAATCAAGAAGGAAAAAGCCCACTTCTGTTTCTTTTCATCCCAGAGAGATTAACAGGCAATATATGAGTGTAAGATGCTGGAAAAGTCTGTTGAGAAACCTAGTGAAATCTCATTCTCTGAAAATTTGGGGGATTACAGGTGCTTTAGAATGCATCATACCTAAGGGTTAGATGAAATGACTTCCAAGAGTTTGGCCATATTAAATCTGTTAAGAGGTTTATAATGCCAGCAGGTGATGAAATGAAATTTGGATGCCTTAGTTTCAGTATTTTCATGATTTATCATATTTTTTCAATAAATGTTTATAAATCAATGTATGTCAGATGCTTTATTCCCTATATGGTCTGTCTTTCCTGGACTATTCTGGACTCTTCCTATTGATCTCTCATTTGCTACCTTGAGACCATTTTTCTCACAGCAGCCAGAGAAATCTGCTCATAATGTAAATCTCATCATGCTAATTCCTCAGGTAAAAACCTCCTGTGGAGGACATATTCATCTGGTAATGTTGGAAGAAGACCCTACCATATGACTTTCTGCAAAAAAGATCACTATACTACCTATTTGGAATACAAAAAGTAACTGACTGAAATTACTGAACAGGAAGAACAGACTCTAGCTGAGAAAGAGAAGAGGGGAGCTGGGAGCCTGAGGAGAAGGCTTTTAGTCTAGGGCTAAGTGCAGTAGGTATAGGGAAGGACAGTAAGGTAGGGCAGGGATGTCAGTGGGAAAACTATGGGTCTCTTCACCAGGGAAACTGGAAAATTGAAGCTGGGGAAACCTTGGCCACTGAAGAGAGTGGAAGAATCCTGCAAGGGAAAGAGCCAAGAAAGGGTACCCAGATTCTGTCTGAAACCTGAATAATTCCTGTGTGTCACAGACTCAGAGCAGCCAAATGAAGGGCAAAAGATCTGAACTGAGACTGGAGTTGCTGCCCAATAAACAGAACAGTTCAAGTTAAGCAAAGATAATTGCTTCTTACAACAAAACCATTCTCATTTTAGAAAAATAACAGAATTTAAGATCTTTACAATTTAACATTTATGATGTTCAGGATACAATTCTAAAATTATCCAGCATAGAAAGAAGGTCAAAGAAACCAAATGCAGGTTTATAGAATAGGAGCTTTAGGCCAGGTGTGTGGTGCACACCTGTAACCCCAGCATTTTGGGAGGCTGAGGTGGGAGGATCATTTGAGCCCAGAAGTTCAAGACCAGCCTGGGCAACAAAGCAAGACCCCATCTCTAAAAAAAAAAAAAAAAAAAAAAAGCTAGGTGTGGTGGCATGGTGGCATGTTCCTCTGGTCCTAGGTACTTGGGAGGCTGAGGCAACACAGCAAGACTCTGTCTCAAAAAAATAAAAAATAAAAACAAAAAAACTAGAATGGGAGATTTAAGTTAACTTTGGTTAGGCATTGCTAAATAATGGGGATACATGCTAGGAAATACTTCATTTAGGCAATTTTGTCATTGTGTGAACATCATAGAATGTGCTTTACACAAACCTAGGTGGTATAGCCTACTACACATCAGGGTAGAAATAGCCTGTTGCTTCTAGGCTACAGACCTGTATGATATATATTTTTTTAATCTCCACTCTTGAGTATGTCTTTTTAATATTCAATGTGATGAAATTGAAGTATGTAGAGAGTTGCATACCAAAGTATGATAGTTGTCTTGAGGAAAAATACTTATTTTATTGGTTGAATTGTGAACTGAACCCGTCACGCTTTTCGTAAAACACATGTGCTACTTGTAAGACTGATGAGCAATTGTGTTTATTCATGCTTGGGTATGTAGTAGATTCTTGAAAGTGAACAAAGTGAGCCTGTCACTTCAAAGAAAACAACTGACAGTAAAGGTTGCCAATGATAAATTTTGTGTTTTCAAGTAAAAATTAGAATTTTAGAAACTTGTATCCACCACTGAAAGCTTGACAGAGTCCTAATATATAAAATACTTTTCTGATGAAATTGGTGGTGATATCAATGAATGTGATTTTTAAAATATTGTATACAGAGATTTGTAAACATTTATAAGAGGTACATAATTCAGTGAAACAGTATTTCCAAATGACCAAATACATCGTTATAAAATCATTCATGGGTAAGAGATTCATTAAAAGTTCAAGATAAACCAATGGATTTTAAGGTCTTAAAATACGAAAAATTTATTTCGGTTCAATAAGATTGTTTCCAGTTCCACCCTGCAACTAATCTTTAAGAAACTATGACTTGTTGAGTTTTGGCGTAGTGTCAGAAAACAATAACCATAATTATCTGAAAAGGGTATTAAAGTACTCCTCCTCTTTCCGTATGAGGCCAGATTTTTCTTTGTATACTTCAACCTAAACAGCATATTGCAACAAAGTAAATGTAGAAGCAGATAGGAAAATTCAGCTCTTTTCTATTATGCCAGATAGTAAACACATTCAGAAGATCATAAAACAGTGCTATTGTTCTATCTTTTTTGTTTTGTAGAATATGGTTATTTTTAATTAAAAATTATTTATGTTAACATAATGGGTTTATTAAGATAAATATTTTTAAATTTTCTCAAGTTTTTTTGAGCCCTCAACATCCTTTAATATAAAAAAGCTATTAGCTACTTTATGCTTCCTAATGGAAGAATATATAACCACCTTGAAAACATGGTGTTGAAAAAAGCCAGTCACAGAAAACTACATATTGTATAAATTCATTTATATAAAATGTTCACAAGAGACAATTCAGTAGAGATAGGAAGTAGATTATTGGTTGCCTAAAGCTGGTGGGGAGGACTAGGTGTTTCGAGGATGATGGCTAGACAATATGGTGTTTCTTTTTGAGATAATGAAAATGTTGTAAAATTGACTCACTATTATAGTCAATTTTATAACACTTTTATCATCTCTGTGAATATACTAAAAACTATTGAATTGTACACATTAAATGGGTGAATTGTATAGGATGTAATTTTTTTAATTTCTCAGTTTTAATTAAATTTTAACTAAATTAAGTTTTAATTACTAACAAAGTAAATATTAATAGATTTAACCCACACAAACAAAAGCTTTTGGGGTCCTTAGTAATTTTAAGAATATAAAAGGGTTTTGAGTCCAAAAAGTTTGAGAACCCTTGCCTATATTCTCTTCCCCACTCAGACTTGTCTTTCACTCACACAGCCATGTTTGTTTTTGCCTATCCCTGAGTCTTGAAATGCTTTCCTCTGCCTTCTTCTTGACCAGATTTTAAGGTCCATTTTGCCTTTCCTGATCATCCTAGTCTATAGTCATTCTTCCCTCATTTAGTCTTAAATTGTTTATTATCTATATACTTACTAGTCATTTATAAACTTTGTTTTACTATATGTGCATATCTCATGTTAAATTCATGTAAAGTACTTAAAACAATATCTGACATTGTATTATAAAATGTAGCAGTTAATTACATAAGGGTAAAGGACAGAGAGGAGTCAACTTATGATGACATGCAGGTTTCTGGCTTGTATAACTTAAGTGGATAGTGGTGTCATTCATTAAAATAAGATACCTAGGATTGAATGAGGTTTGCTTGGGAAGATGAATTTCATTTGATTGAGTTTTAAGTAATTATAGGTCATTTCAATAGAGGTGTCAAGTAGCAGTTGGATATGTGTGTCTGGAACTTAGGAAAGAAATCTAGGCTGAGATTATGGATCTAAGAGCTGCCACACATGTGTAATAAAAAATGCCACCCTTTTTTGACAGTTTATCTTGTGCCAGGCACTTTGGTGAGCACTTCTTACATTTAATTTTCATAATAATCCATGAGGTAGTTTACCCTAGGTCAGGAAATGAATGCTTAGAAAAGTTTAATAAATTGCCGTAGACCACACAAGCTAAATGGCAAAATCTATGATTTGAACCCAGGTCTTTCTGGCTCCAAAGCTATTAATCCTTATGCTTTGCTGAGTAACTGAAGTTTGGAGAAGGGATAAGATCACTTGAGGGAAGAATATAGTATGAGAAGAGAAGGAGGCTAAAGATAGAATTCTGAGGAGCTCTAGCATTTAAAGGATGGACAGAAAAGAGAAGCCTGTGCCTACAAAAGAGATTGAAATAGAACAGCCAGGAAGATAAGAGGAAAATCAGGAGAAGTGGTATCATAGAGAGACCGACCAGGTGCAATGGCTCCCGCCTGTAATCCCAGCACTTTGGGAGGCTGAGGCAGGTGGATCACTTGAGGCCAGGAGTTCGAGACTAGCCTGACCAACATAACAAAACCCTGTCTCTACTAAAAATACAAAAATCAGCTGGGTGTGATGGTGAATGCCTGTAATTCCAGCCACTTGGGAGGCTGAGGCATGAGAATCGCTTGCACCCGGGAGGCGGAGGTTGAGTGAGCCAAGATTGTGCCGCTGCACTCCAGCCTCAGTGACAGAGCGAGACTCTGTCTCAAAATAAATAAATAAATAAAATAAAATAAAAATTGAAAAAAAGGAAAAGGAGAGAGAGAGCATTACAAAGTCTGAGTGAGTGCTTGCTCACTCAGACTTTTCAGATAAGAGCTGAAAAGTTTTAGCAACAATGAAGTCACTGGTGACAGTCAACAAGAACTGTTAAATGAAGAGGTGGGGATAGGATGAGATCTGAATGAGAGATAAAGTGGACACCGTCATAATAGATGGCTTTTACCAAAAGTTTTGCCTGTGAAGAGAAATAAAGATATAACAGAAGTAAAGATACAGCTTGATGTATGTGAAGTGGAGGGAATATATACATATTTTTTTAAATGAGAAAGGTAGTGTTTAAATATTGATGGAAAAGAGCCATTAGAAGTATTCTCTATTGCCAGATAACAAATTAGTGGCTTTAAACAAATATTTTATTTTGCTTATGATTTTTTGGGTCAGGAATTTGGGGAGAACTTGACTGGGTGGTTTGTCTCTGACTATGTGTCAGCAGGTGTCTGGAGCTATAGGGTCCATTTCCAAGATGCTTCTTCACTCACAAGTCTGGCATCTTACCGCTCCTTGGTGCACACTCAGCTCTCTTCCTCCCATCCTCCCTCCCTAGAGTGGTTAGAATGTTAAGCTTTGGAGTTTTCACCTGCAGAGAGAAGATAGGAGATTCACAGTGAAAGTAGAGGTTTTAAGAAACAAGATATTTGGCAGGGTGCAGTGTCTCACACCTGTAATCTCAGCATTTTGGGAAGCCAAAGTGAGAGGATTGCTTGAGCCCGAGTTCAAAACCAGCCTTGGCAACATAGGGAGACCCTGTCTCTACAAATAATTTTTAAAATTAGCCAGGTGTGGTGGCACACACCTGTGGTACTTGGGAGGCTGAACTGGGAGAATTGCCTGAGCCTGGGATGTTAAGGCTGCAGTGAGCTGTGATTGCACCACAGCACTCCAGCCTGTGTGGTAGAAGGAGACCCTGCCTCAAAAACAAACAAAACAAACAAACAACCCCAAAACAAACAAACAAGCAAAAAGTAACAGGACATTTCATTAAATAATTCATTCATTAAATAATGAAGTTGAACTTAATGAACTTTAATAGGTGTAGTGGGAGTAATAATGAGAGTGAAAGAGTAGGAGGTTGTAGTCAAAGAGTTGTTTCACCTTAGAATTTCTGGAGACAGAACATTTCTGAGTAGTTTACTGTATTCTAAGAACAGATCTTGGGAGTGCATGAGGATCCTGGTCAAGGAACCAAAAAGTACAGTGAGCAAGAGTCCAGGACATGTAGCGAGGAGGAATGTGACTGAACTAAAGACTAACATCTTCAATGCTTGAGGGGAGTAACCAGGAGACAAGTGGGACTAAATGGGGCAGAGGGCTAGAGAGGTCCTGAAAGCAAAACTCCTGGCTCACTTAAAAAAAAAACGGATCTCTCTCTCAATACCTAATCCAATGTCTAACATATAGAATTTAGGTGCATAAAGCATTAGATTTGTAATGTCCTTTGATGAATTTACCCCTTTAATCATTATAAAATGACCCTCTCTTTATCCCTGGTAATATTGTTTGCTCTGAAAATTACTTGTGCCTGATATTAGTAAAGCCATTCCAGCTTTCTTTTCATTAATATTAACATGGGATATTTTCCCCATTCTTTATTTAACTTATATGTGTCTTTATTCTTAAAGAAGTGATTTTCTTATAGGCAGCATATAGTTGGGTGTTGCTTTCTTAAATCTCGTCTGACAATATCTGCCTTTTAATTGAGATGTTTAGATTTAAATTTAATGTGACTATTGATATGGTTGTGTTTAAATTCTCCATCTTATTATTCATTTTCTATTTTTCTCATCTCCTTTTCCTCCCTTTCCTCTTTTTCGGCCTTCTTTTGGATTGAATTTTTAAAACTCTGTTTTATCTTCTTTGTAGGCTTACTGTCTATACTTCTTTATTTTGTAATTGGTGTTTTTTGATTTATATATGCATCTTTAATCTTTCATAGTCTTTAAATAGTATTACATTACTTCACATATAGTATAAGAATCTTAGAATAGTATATTTCCATTTTCCCTTTTCCAACCTTTGGGCTGTTGTTGTCATACATTTTGCTTCAACGGAAGTTATAAGCTCTACAATACATTGATAACTTTTGTTTTAAACTAATTATCTCTTAAAGAGAGTTCAAAACAATAGAAAAAAGATATTTTTATTTGATTACATATTTACCTTTCCAGTACTCTTCCCTCCTTGTGTAGATCCAGATTCCTTTTGTTTTCCTTCTGACTGTAAAACTTTTTTTTTTTTTTTTTTTTGACATTTCTTGGCCAGGGACAGTGGCTGATACCTGTAATCCCAACACTTAGCGGGGCTGAGGCGGGAGGCTCTCTTGAAGCCAGGAGTTCAAAACAAGCCTAGGCAACAAAGCAAAACTCTGTCTTTATTCTTATAAAACAAACAAAAGGCATTTCTATTTTTTTTTTCTTTTTGAGATGGAGTCTCTCTCTGTCACCCAGGCTGGAGTGCAGTGGCGCAATCTTGGCTCACTGCAACCTCCACCTCCCGGGTTCAAGCTATTCTCCTGCCTCAGCCTCCTGAGTAGCTGGGATTACAGGCACACGCCACCATGCCTGGCTAATTTTTATATTTTTAGTAGAGACAGGGTTTCACCATGTTGATCAGGCTGGTCTCAAACTCCTGACCTCGTGATTTGCCTGCCTCGGCCTCCCAAAGTGCTGGGATTACAGGTGTGAACCCCCGCACCCAGCCAAAAAAAACATATCTTGTGTGCATGTCTACTAGTGATGAATTCTTCCAGCTTTTATGTCTGGAAAAAAACATTTTACTTTTATTTTTAAAAGGTCTTTTGCTGGGTATTGAATTCTAGGTTGACAGTCTTTTTGTTTTTTCTTTGTTTACCTGTCTAGCAAATGATTGTGGTTTTTCTGAAATCATTACAGCTCAAACCCACAGAACAGCAAAAATCAAATTTATGTCTTAAACGAGTTTTTTGTCCAAGTTGTATGGAGGACTTGAAAGATAAAGACAGTAGAAATCAGATAGGAGGTATGCTGAATTTAATTACATGTTCTTTTTCTTAAATAGAAGGCATTCTTCTTTAGTTAACTTTGGAGAACTGCTTGATTTTTTTTTTTTTTTTTTTGAGATGGAGTCTTGCTCTGTCACCCGGCTGGAGTGCAGTGGTGAGATCTTGGCTCACTGCAACCTCTGACTCCTGGGTTCAAGCGATTCTCCTGCCTCAGCCTCCTGAGTAGCTGGGACTACAGGCGTGTGCTACCACACCCAGCTAATTTTTGTATTTTTATTAGAGACGGAGTTTCACCATGTTGGCCAGGAGTGTCTTGATCTCTTGACCTTATGATCCACCTGCTTCGGCCACCCAAAGTGCTAGGATTACAGGTGTGAGCCACCGCGCCCGTCCTGAATTTTTTTAAAAAAGGAATATGTTGGATAATAAAGTTTTAGTGTACTTGGTACTTTTTTTCTAAAGTATACCTCAGAGCCAGACCCATTTTATGTTTAGTGAAATGAAAATATAGTTTTGTTTAGTTATTTGGCCTTGTAGTTTTGTTACTTTATAATGTAAGGAACTGTGTCCTTAATCATTTTGATGTACAATAACATCTTGCCTACTTGAAATAATGTTTTGAACTGTCCAATATTTGGCCTAAAATGGCCAGAAGAGTGAAGGAAAAGAAAATATTTGCAGTCATGCATCACATAACAGCATTTTGGTCAATGACTGCATAAACGATGGTGGTCTCATAAGATTATCATACTATATTTTTACTGTACCTTTTCTATGTTGAGATATATTTAGATACACAAGTACCATTATTTTACAGGTGCCTACAGTATTCTTTACAGTAGCATGCTGTATAGGTTTGTAGCCTAGAAGTAATAGGGTGTACTATATAAGCCTAGGTGTGTAATAGTGTATACCTTCTAGGGTTGTGTAAGTACACACTATGATGTTTGCACGACATAATTACCTAAGCAAGCATCATAAGCAACACGTGACTGTATATTACTTTCTAAATGCCAAGTACTATATTTCACTATCTCTGGTGTTTCTCTGACCTAACATACTTAAAACATAAGTTCTTGACTGTGATGTAAGTGCACCTTTAAAATGTACCTCTGGTAGTATTTTATTTTTTTGCTAAGTAAAAACTTAGCAAAATGACATTTTATTTGTTTTCTCCCTCTCAATTTTTGTGGCATATATCATTTTGAAATTGGGTGCGTTATATATAGAAAATCAAAATAGTAACTTCAAAGCATACCATATAGATAGCATCTGCTTTCTACAAATTGCCTACACAGACCAAACTCCCAAAATGTTATCAGTGTGTTACTGCTCAAGATCTTCCAGCAATGTTAATATGTCATCATTTCTACAGAAGACTACATTTTTAGTTTTATATATATATATATTTTTTAAAATATTCCCAAAACATTTATTTCAAATTACTCTTCTTTCTCATTTGTTAATCATAGTTTAAGAAATATGATTAGTAGTTTTAATTCAAAATAAAAATGGTATGTTGAATAAAATATTACATATTTAAACATATAAATTAGTATAAAATAATTTAGTAAATTAAATCATTTAATATAAAAAGGAATTCAAAGACATTACAGATTGTCACCACATAATTTAAATCAGTCACTTTTAGACACTAAATAACTTTAAGAGTTTTTTTAATGAAGGAACAAATCAAAATGGCTCAGAAAAATCAGATGGAGTGGATACACAAATAAAATACATGTTAATGCTTAACACATTGAATACAAATTTTCTTTACACTAAAGACTTTAAAATGTCCATGTGTTAATTTCTTTTGGAGGTGGAAAAATAGTTTGTCCAAAAAGACACTTTTCACAGTTGAAGGAACTTGAAAGTTCTGTCCCAGTGAGTCCTAATGGTTTTATTTCAGGCAGCAGATTCATTGTCAAATATCTTACTTTTTAAAGTCTGTAGGTTATGCTGAATAAAATTCTCTGCACCATGAACTTCAGAGAATCTGAAGTCACTTCTCCTGACAGACCAGTTTTTCATTTTTATTGAATTCTGAATTGTGTCCGATGTAAAGTAGTAAACTATAGGGTCAAAACAACAGTTTGAAACAGCAATACAGAGAGTGATTGGGTACATTGTCCTTACTGCTGCCACTACTGAGCAATTAACAAATGTTTGTGTTCTCACAAGAGAATATAAAATAAGATTGATATTGTAAGGAACAAAACAGAAACAGAATATGATCAAATGTACAAAAATCATTTTTAAAACCTTAGTTTTGTTTATTTTGCTTCTACTTAATGTAACAGGTTTATTTAAAGTTTTTAGCACCATACTAGAACAAGTTACATTTAAAATTAGAGGAATAAAAAATCCCACTATTTCGATGAAAATTACAATCCTTGAGAGATATGTTTTCCATGTGGCTTCTGGAAAATTTTCAAAGCAGGCTTCTGAGGCATTGTTACCCTGAGAGTGGGTAGACTGAACAAAAACGGCGGGTGCACTTCCTCCGATCACAGTTAACCACACGCCAATGCAAACAATCTTTGCATTTCTTTTGGTTCTTAGAGTCTTTGACTTAAATGGGTAGACAATTGCCAGAAATCGATCTACACTAATACAGGTTAAGAACAGAATGCTTCCGTACATGTTGGTATAAAACAGCATCACAGAAATCTTACAAAGTAAATCTCCAAATGGCCAATTCCGTGTTGTGAAGTAAAAAATCCTGAAGGGTAAAGTAAAAACAAAAAGCAAGTCTGACATTGCCAAGTTAATCATGTAAGTTGTAGTTTCATTTCGGACTTTGAGGACGCAGATGAAAATGTATATGGCAACACAATTGGATATTAACCCAAGCACAAACACCATGCTGAACATGCACCCATACAAAGTGTACTTAAAGGAGTCATTATAGAAGCAGTGGGAGCTGTTAACGCTTACCATCGTAAAGGCACGTCCAATTTTCAGTTTGGAAGCACTTTCATCAGCTGCAGTCTCCTTTGGTATCCAGATTATAACCTCTATAACCTCCAATTTATTTGCAAATTATCTGGATCTTTGGATGGTTTTATAAATATTTCCTTTTTCTCAGAAATATCCAAAAGAAACATGAAATTTGTTGCTGTAAAATTTCCGCTGGGTTCTTCAACAGGAAAATATTTTCATTTGTTAGTCTTTAGAAAATCCATGAATTCCAAGGCTCAGTTAACTGATGAGCAACCTTTAAAAAATACAGTCAACGAGGCCAACCCATAGAATCATAAATTTAAAGAAAAGCTGTGATCTGTGACCAGAAGGAAACCACTTGTCTTCTAAACTTGTATTTCAGTAGTCAAGATGAATACTCCAAGGTTAATGTTTCTTCATGCCTCAGAATGTTAAGCTTAAGTTATCAATCGTATTTTCTTTTCAGTGCAGAGTTTCAGAGACTTAAACATTCCCAATTTGTCCCATTTTACTTCTTGCTTCTTTTAAATGAAGTTTTCCTTTTTTGTTTTCCTGCAGTGGATCCCAGATGGTGGGTAAGCAGAAGAGTCTTTTAAAGATTCCGAAATAAATTCCCAAGCTTGTTAGCTCTTGCTGAATTGAGGCCTTTTCCTCAGTTGCCAGCTGTATCTTGAGGTCGCTTTCTCTGAAGTGAAAAAGAAAGGCTTCCTAGATTTGTAATATGACATCACAGGAAGAAGAGGCTGGGTTTGGACAAAGAAACTTTCAGCCCAGTTTGTTTGCACTTCCTTAAATCTGATAATGTGTCTGCTGGGAATATACCTAGGAGGCTTGCAAATGGTCACTGGCTGGTCTGCTCATTAACTCTTTTTATGTGGAAATGCCTTCTGGGGTGCTGGCAACCTCTCAGAGTTGTTTTGATTTGTTTCAGTAGTAATAATTGAAAGAAAAAAAATCACTATTAAGCCTGTTCTCTTATTCGATTCTTTTCGTGTTTGGGATGTGACAGTTTAGAAAAGAAAATGTATATGGGTGTGTATTTATAAATTGAAATTTATACATTATAAATTGAAATGTATATGGGCGTGTATTTATAAATTGAAATCTTAACATAGCATTTCAAAGAACTGTTTAATGACTATGAAACAGAGGCCTTTAACCTTTAAGGTATACAAAGCATTTGACTCTTGGTTTCTGAAAAATCCTCAGTATTTAATTGTTATCATTATGAGTAGCTCTTATCCTGGGTCTCATTAGTTTTCGATAAGCAATTTTCTAACATTCTTTCCTCTTTCCTATGAAGCTGAATTAATATTTTAGAGCTGTTTAAATTTTTAAATTACTCATTTCTCCAAAGAACAAACTCAAGAATGTTTATCTTTGGTGTGGTGTTAATCTTGCTTTCTAAGCACAAAATGAAGTTGCATCTTTTTAAACAAAATTTTTTTAACCTTAAATTGATTGAAATAAGGTTTAGAGAATAAAAATCCTACTACTTGGCAAAATTTTATGTTCATAGTCTTATCTTCCTTCTTCCTCCCAGCTCTTCCCTTAACCCATTAATATGACATTAACTATATATTGAAATATATTTCAGATTTTGTCTTCATCTAAAAGTTTCTATGAATGGTTTATATATTTATATTTAAAGTATACTCATATTTTGGGCCAGGCGCAGTGGCTCACGCCAGTAATCCCAGCACTTTGGAAGGCCGAGGCAGGTGGATCACCTGAGATCAGGAGTTCAAGAGCAGCTTGGCCAACATGGAGAAACCCCATCTCTACCCAAAATACAAAATTAGCCTAGGGCAATAGTGCGTGCCTGTAGTCCCAGCTACTCAGGAGGCTGAGGCAGGAGAATTGCTTGAACCCTGGAGGCAGATGTTGCAGTGAACCGAGATCAAGCCACTGCACTCCAGCCTGGGTGACAGCGAGACTATCTCAAAAAAAAAAAAAAAAAAAGTATACTTATATTTTAAAGACTCCAAAATCAGAAGAAAGTGTGTGTAAGGTGAGGGTACTTAAATGTAGGTGTTATTTCCTCAAAGATTGAGGATATCACAACCTCTATAGCACATGTTTTTCTTATTTTAAATATTTTTTTTCAGAAAAGGCTAGATCTAGTTATGCCTTACTGTTATTATTTTTTTTTAATTTGGTCTAGTTTAAGCTGAAACTCTTCCTCTTTGGTATTAAGTAATTTAAGAACAATTTTATTTTTTTCTCATAAATTACTTAGCTAGCTTAAAAATAACTTATTACAGTAACATGTTTTGTGTTGTTTTGCACCATTCTTTCACACTCAGCAATTTTTGTCATTTGTTGATGAACTATAATCTATTTCTACTGTCTGGACTAGAAAATTCATCTATTATCAAATGACAAAAAAAGATGAACATTATTTATAACCAGTACTTAAAATTTTGAAGGGCTGAATATCTTTATATCACATTTGGTATAGAAAAAAGGTATGTGTGTGTTCTTATTAGAAGGCTGGTAGAAGCTGAGTGAGCATTAATGAAAAAAGGAGTGGTTAATAAGCTTGTATTCTCATTGGAAAAAATTTTCTGTTAGTAGTTATGTCTTACTGTTTTTTTTTTTTATTTGGTTCAGTATGTTTTAAAAAAACAAAATCTTAGTAATCTTTCAAATTGATAGTCTCCTCTTTAGTCATCTTTAATTAATGAAATATATGCAGTTATATATGCTGATCTCATCCTACTTTTACTTTCATTTTGAATATGGCATTTTCTCATTCAAAGAATTAAAATGTATTAATTCTACTTGGAATATTCTACATATTGTCATTACTCACTTGACTTGTTATTCACTTAAATCATTCATCTATAGTTTTTCTTTTTCTTTTTCTTTCTTTCTTTTTTTTTTTTTCTCACTCTGTCGCCCAGGCTGGAGTGCACTGGTGCGATCTTGCCTTACTGCAACCTCTGCCTCCCAGGTTCCAGCGATTTTCCCACCTCAGCCTCCCGAGTAGCTGGGATTATGGGCACCCGCCACCACACCCAGCCAATTTTTGTATTTTTAGTAGAGATAGGGTTTCACCATGTGGCCAGGCTGGTCTTGAACTCCTGACCTCAAGTCATCCACTTGCTTCTGTCTCCCCAAGTGCTGGGATTCCATGTGTGAGCCACTGTGCCCAACCTGTTCATCTATAGTTTTTTAATGTTTGAGTTACTGGGGCTTAAAAATGGATAGATCACTATTTGTTGAATTAGGCTTTTCATTATTATCAGTATCATAGTAAATATTTGTATAATTCTTAACACAATTCTTGGTTCTTTGTAGATGATTCTCACATGTTTGCTGATGAGTGAATCATAAACTTGAATTTTGTTGCAAGTTGTTTCTACTGAGGAAGAGCGGTAGCAGAGGGACTGTTTCAACAGGAAGAAGATAATTGAATACTGCATTTTTTCCAGATATTAAATTTGGCTTCTAATTAAGGAAGCAAAGGGGAATTTAGAAACTTTGAAAAATTCTTAGGTTATAATTGGAAAAATACAGAGTAACTACTTGCAAAGGGAGGTAATGAATCCATATAATCAATTATATTTAATAGATACTTTTGTATTTGATAAACTCAGGCAAACTGTTATTTTAATGTGAGATCTCTACACTTCTGGAACTTACCTCTGAGAATCAACTTATTTCTTATATGGATTTTTTGGGGGGAGAGAAAATTAAACAGAGCCAGATAGATGTTAAAATGGTGAACACAGGAACAGCTGGAGTCTGCAGCTCCCAGCAAAATCAATGCAGAAGGTGGGTGATTTCTCTATTTCCAACTGAGGTACCCAGCTCATCTCACTGAGACTGGTTAGACACGGGGTACAGCCCATGGAAGGCAAGCCAAAGCAGGGTGGGGCATCGCCTTACCTGGGAAGCGCAAGGGGCCAGCGAACTTCCTCCCCTAGCCAAGGGAAGCCATGAGGGAATGTGCCATGATGAACGGTGCATTCCGGCCCAGACTCTATGCCTTTTCTGTGATCTTCACAACCCTCAGACCAGGCAATTCCCTCGGGTGCCTACACCACCCAGGCCCTGGGTTTCAAGCACAAAACTGGGCAGCCATTTGGGCAGACACAGAGCTAGCTGCAGGATGTTTTCTTTTTCATACTCTAGTGGCACCTGAAACACCAGCGAGAGAGAACTGTTAACTCCCCTGGAAAGGGGGCTGAAGCCAGGGAGCCAAGTGGTCTAGCTCAGTGGATCCCACCCCCACAGAGCCCAGCAAGCTAAGATCCACTGGCTTGAAACTCTCACTGCCAGCACAGGAGTCTGAAGTCACCTGGGATGCTGGAGCTTGGTGGGAGGAGGGGCATCTGCCATTACTGAGGCTTGAGTAGGTGCTTTTCCCCTCACAGTGTAAGCAAAGTCGCCAGGAAGTTTGAACTGGGTGGAGCCCACTGCAGCTCACCAAAGCCACTGTAGCCCGACTGCCTCTCTAGAGTCCTCCTCTCTGGGCAGGGCATCTCTGAAAAAAAGGCAGCAGCCCCAGTCAGGGGCTTATAGATAAAACCGCCATCTCCCTGGGACAGAGCACCTGGGGGAAGGGTGCTATGGGGTGGCTATTGGTGCAGCTTCAGCAGACTTAAACGTTCTTGCCTGCTGGCTCTGAAGAGAGCAGCAGATCTCCCAGGACAGTGCTCAAGCTCTGCTAAGGGCCAGACTGCCTCCTCAAGTGGGTCTCTGACCCCCATGCCTCCTGACTGGGAAACACCTCCCAGCAGGAATCGACAGACAGCTCATACAGGAGAGCTCCAGCTGCCATCTGGTGGGTGCCCCTCTGGGACAAAGCATCCAGAGGAAGGAACAGGCAGCAATCTTTGTTGTTCTGCAACCTCTGCTGGTGATATCCAGGCAAACAGGGTCTGGAGTGGACCTCCAGCAAATTCCAGCAGACCTGCAGCAGAGGGGCCTGACTATTAAAAGGAAAACTAACAAACAGAAATGAATAGCATCAATATCAACAAAAAGGACGTCCACACAGAAACCCCACTTGAAGGTCACCAACACTGAAGACCAAAGGTAGATAAATCCATGAAGATGAGGAAAAACCAGCGCAAAAAGGCTGACAATTCCAAAAACCAGAATGCCTTTTCTCTTCCAAAGAATCACAACTCCTCGCCAGCAAGGGAACAAAACTGGACAGAGAATGAGTTTGATGAATTGACAGAAGTAGGCTTCAGAAGGTGGGTAATAACAAACTCCTCCAAGCCAAAGGACCATGTTCTAACCCAATGCAAGGAAGCTAAAAACCTTGAAAAAAGGTTAGAGGAATTGCTACCTAAAATAACTAGTTTAGAGAAGAACATAAATGACCCTGTGGAGCTGAAAAACACAGCACAAGAACTTCGTGAAGCATACACAAGTATCAACAGCCAAAGCGGAAGAAAGGATATCAGAGATTGAAGATCAACTTAATGAAATAAAGTGTGAAGACAAGATTAGAGAAAAAAGAATGAAAAGAAATGAACAAAGCCTCCAAGAAATAGGGGACTATGTGAAAAGACCAAACCTATGTTTGATTGATGTACCTGAAAGTGACAGGGAGAATAAAACCAAGTTGGAAAACACTCTTCAGGATATTATCCAGGAGAACTTCCCCAACCTAGCAAGACAGGCCAACATTCAAATTCAGGAAATACAGAGAACACCGCAAAGATACTCCTCGAGAAGAGCAACCCCAAGACACATAATCGTCAGATTCACCAAGGTTGAAATGAAGGAAAAAATATTAAGAGCAGCCAGAAAGAAAGGTCGGGTTACCTACAAAGGGAAGCCCATCCACTAATAGTGGATCTCTCTGCAGAAACCCTACAGGCCAGAAAAGAGTGGGGGCCAATATTCAACTTTCTTAAAGAAAGGATTTTTCAAGCCAGAATTTTGTATCCAGCCAAGCTAAGCTTCATAAGTGAAGGAGAAATAAAATCCTTTACAGACAAGCAAATGCTGAGAGATTTTGTCACCACTAGGCCTGCATTACAAGAGCTCCTGAAGGAAGCACTAAATGTGGAAAGGAAAAATTGGTCCCAGCCACTGCAAAAACATACCAAATTGTAAAGACCATCGGCACTATGAAGAAGCTAATGGGCAAACTAACTGGCTAGCATCATAATGACAGGATCAGATTCACATATAACAATATTAACCTTAAAAGTAAATGGGCTAAGTGCCACAATTAAAAGACACAGACTGGCAAATTGGATAAAGAGTCAAGACCCATCGGTGTGCTGTATTCAGGAGACTCATCTCACGTGCAAAGACACATGCTGAAAATAAAGGAATGGAGGAAGATTTACCAAGCAAATGGAAAGCAAAATAAATAAATAAATAAATAAAAGCAAGGGTTGCAATCCTAGTCTCTGATAAAACAGACTTTAAACCAACGAAGATCAAAAAAGACAAGAAGGGCATTACATAATGGTAAAGGGATCAATGCAACAAGAAGAGCTAACTACCCTAAGTATGTATGCACCCAATATAGGAGCACCCAGATTCATAAAGCAAGTCCTTAGAGACCTACAAAGAGACTTAGACTCCCACACAATTATAGTGGGAGACTTTAACACCCCACTGTCAATATTTGACAGATCAATGAGACAGAAAATTAACAAGGATATTCAGGACTTGAACTCAGCTCTGGACCAAGCAGACCGAATAGACATCTACAGAACTCTCCACCCCAAATCAACAGAATAGACATTCTTCTTAGCACCACATCACATTCTAAAACTAACCACATGATTGGAAGTAAAACACTCCTCAACAAATGCAAAACAATGGAAATCATAACACAGTCTCTGATACCTCAGTGCAATCAAATTAGAACTCAGGATTAAGAAACTCACTCAAAACCGCACAACTGCATGGAAACTGAACAATCTGTTCCTGAATGAATACTGGGAAAATAATGAAATTAAGGCAAAAACAAAGAAGTTATTTGAAACCAATGAGAACCAAGACACGACATACCCAAATCTCTGGGACACAGCTAAAGCAATGTTTAGAGGGGAGTTTATAGCACTAAATGCCCACAGGAGAAAGCAGAAAAGATGTAAAATTGACACCCTAACATCACAATTAAAAGAACTAGAGAAGCAAGAGCAAACTAATTCAAAAGCTAGCAGAAGATAAGAAATAACTAAGGTCAGAGCAGAACTGAAGGAGATAGAAACACGAAAAACCTTTCAAAAAATCAATGAATCCAGGAGCTGGTTTTTTTGAAAAGATTAACAAAATAGATAGACCACAAGCCAGGCTAATAAAGAAGAAAAGAGAGAAGAATCAAATAGACACAATAAAAAAATGCTAAAGGGGATATCACCACTGATCCCACAGAAATACAAACTACCATCAGAATACTATAAACATCTCTATGTAAATAATCTAGAAAATCTAGAAGAAATGGATAAATTCCTGGACACATACACCCTCCCAAGAGTAAACCAGGAAGAAGTTGAATCCCTGAATAGACCAATAACAAGTGCTGAAATTGAGGCAGTAATTAATAGCCTACCAACCAAAAAAATCCCAGGAGCAGATGGATTCACAGCCAAATTCTGCCAGAGGTACAAAGAGGAGCTGGTACCATTCCTTCTGAAACTATTCCAAACAATAGAAAAAAAGAGAGTCCTCCTTAATTCATTTTATAAGCCAAGCATCATCCTGATACCATAACCTGGCAGAGACACAACAAAAAAAGAAAATTTTTGCCAATATCCTTGATGAATATCGATGTGAAAACCCTCAATAAAATACTGGCAAACCGAATCCAGCAGCACATCAAAAAGCTTATCCACCACAGACAAGTCGGCTTCATCCCTGGGATGCAAGGCTGGTTCAACATACGCAAATAAATAAATGTAATCCATCACATAAACAGAACCAATGAAAGAAAACCACATGATTATCTTAATAGATGCAGAAAAGGCAATCAATGAAATTCAACACCCTTCATGCTAAAAACTCTCAATAAACTTCATATTGATGGAACATATCTCAAAATAATAAGAGCTATTTATGGCAGACCCACAGCCAATATCATACTGAATCAGCAAAAGCTGGAAGCATTCTCCTTGAAAACTGGCACAAGACAAGGATGCCCTCTCTCACCACTCCTATTCAACATATTATTGGAAGTTCTGTTCAGGGCAATCAGAAAAGAGGAAGAAATAAAGCATATTCAAATAGGAAGAGAGGAAATTAAATTGTCTCTGTTTGCAGAGACAATGATTGTCTATTTAGAAAACCCCATTATCTCAGCCCAAAATCTCCTTAAGCTGATAAGCAACTTCAGCAAAGTCTCAGGATACAAAATTAATGTGCAGAAATCACAAGTATTCCTATACAATAATAGTAGACAAACAGAGAGCCAAATCATGAGTGAACTCCCATTCACAATTGCTACAAAGAGAATAAAATACCTAGGCGTACAACATACAAGGGATGTGAAGGACATCTTCAAGGAGAACTACAAACTTCACTGCTCAAGGAAATAAAGAGGACACAAACAAATGGAAGAACATTCCATGCTCATGGATAGGAAGAATCAATCTTGTGAAAATGCCATACCACTCAAAGTAATTTATAGATTCAATGCTATCCCTATCAAGCTACCATTGACTTTCTTTATAGAATTAGAAAAAGCTAGTTTAAATTTCATATGGAACCAAAAAAAGCCCATATAGCCAAGACAATCCTAAGCAAAAAGAACAAAGCTGGAGGCGTCATGCTACCTGACTTCAAACTATACTACAAGGCTACAGTAACCAAAACGGCATGGTATTGATACCAAAACAGATATATTGACCAATGGAACAGAAGAGAGGCCTCAGAAATAATGCCACACATCTACAACCATCTCATCTTTGGCAAACCTGACAAAAACAAGCACTGGGCAAAGGATTCCCTATTTAATAAATGGTGTTGGGAAAACTGGCTAGCCATGTGCAGAAAACTGAAACTGGACCCCTTTCTTACACCTTATACAAAAATTAACTCAAGATGGATTAAAGAGTTAAATGTAAGACCTAAAGCCATAAAAATCCTAGAAGAAAACCTAGGCAATACCATTCAGGACATAGGCATGGGCAAAGACTTCATGACTAAAACACCAAAAGCAATGGCAACAAAGGCCAAAATTGACAAATGGGATCTAATTAAACTAAAGAGCTTCTGCACAGCAGAAGAAACTATCATCAGAGTGAACAGGCAACCTACAGAATGGGAGAAAATTTTTGCGATCTATCCATCTGACAAAGGGCTAAAGTCCAGAATCTACAAGGAACTTAAACAAATTTACAGGAAAAAAAGCAAACAACTCCATCAAAAAGTGGGTGAAGGATATGAACCGACACTTCTCAAAAGAAGACATTTATGTGGCCAACAAGCATATGAACAAAAGCTCATCATCAGTGATGATCAAAACCACAATGCAAATCAAAACCACAATGAGATACCATCTCACGGCAGTTAGAATGGCAATCATTAAAAAGTCAGGAAACAACAGATGCTGGAGAGGATGTGGAGAATTAGGAATGTTTTTACACTGTTGGTGGCAGTGTAAATTAGTTCAACCATTGTGGAAGACAGTGTGGTGATTCCTCAAGGATCTAGAACCAGAAATACCATTTGACCCAGCAATCCCATTACTGGGTATATACCCAAAGGATTATAAATCATTCTACTATAAAGACACATGCACACATATGCTTATTGCAGCAGTATTTACAATAGCAAAGACTTGGAACCCACCCGAATGCCCATCAATGATAGGATAAAGAAAATGTGGCACACATATACCATGGAATACTATGCAGCCATGAACAAGGATGAGTTTGCGTCCTTTGCAGGGACATGGATGAAGCTGGAAACCATCATTTTCAGCAAACTAACACAGGACCAGAAAACCAAATACCGCATGTTCTCACTCAGTAAGTGGGAACTAAACAATGAGAACACGTGGACACAGGGAAGGGAACATCACACATCGGGGCCTGTCGGGGTGAGGGGTTAGAGGAGGGATAGCATTAGGAGAAATACTTAACGTAGATGACGAGTTGATGGGTGCAGCAAACCACCATGGCACGTGTATACCTATGTAACAAACCTGCACGTTCTGTACATGTATCCCAATACTTAAAGTATAATACTTTAAAAAAATGGTGAAGACAAGCCTTTTTTTAGGACTGTTGCAAATGACCTTGTAGACTGATTTGAAATATAGTGTATCAGCTTTGGCAACATAGGGAAACCCTGTCTCCATAAAAAATTTAAAAATTACCTGGGTGTGGTGACGTGAACCTGTGGTCCCAGCTGGTTGGGAGGCTGAAGTGGGAGGATTGTTTGAGCCTAGGAGGTTGAGACTGCAGTGAGCCTTGATTGTACCACTGCACTTCAGCCTGGTGACAGATCAAGACCTTGTCTAAAAAAAAAAAAAACAAAAAGGAAAGAATATAGCCTACATATACAACCAATTCAAAATATAGTGAATCTTGGCCAGGATTTATGGTTCACACCTATAATCCCAAAGCTTTGGGAGGCTGAGATGAGAGGATCACTTGAGACCAGGATTTCAAGACCAGCCTAGGCAATGTAGTGACACCCTGTTTCAAAAAATTAGCCAAGTGTGGTGGTGTGCACCTGTAGTCCTGGTTACTAGGGAGGCTGAGGTGAGTGGATCACTTGAGCCTGGGAGACTGAGGCTGCATTGAGCTACGATTGTACCATTTTACTCCAGCCTGAGTGACAGAGAGAGGCTTGTTCTCAAATAAATAAGTAAATAAATAAAAAGAATGAAATATAGTGAATTTCATTATGTAATGCATCGGTTTTTAAAATTTAATGACATCTGATTCTGATTCTTTGAATACTTTCACTGCTGAAGCTGCTGGGTTGGGTTTTTGTTTTTGTTTTTTTTGAGATGGAGTCTTGCTCTGTTGTCCAGGCTGGAGTGCAGTGGCACGATCTCGGCTCACTGCAACCTCCGCAGGTTGGGTTTTTTCACTCTTAGGTATGATAGATCAAGGAGTCACCTTACATTCTTTATGTTTAAGGATTTCTGATTTTTGAAACCAGGTTGCACAAGAAACGTGTATAAGATTAAATATTTTGTAAAAGGCTTCCCTTTATGTTTCAATAGCATTCTTCTTTAAAAGACCTATTTTTTTCCACAGTAAGGCACTGTGTTCTTTTACTATAAAATTGATCAAAGAGGAATCGATTAAAACTTTAAAGAATTCTCTCATTAAAAGTTTTAAAGGCCATAATTGAAATTGTACATAACATTGAGAACAGGGAATATGCAAAAAAAAAAAAAAACCAAAATCAGATGAGAGAGTATGTGAGACTTAAAACAGAAATAAATTCATTTAAGTTCAAAAGAAAGTGTGAGCCAGGCATAGTGGTACACGCTTGTAGTCGAAGCTACTCTAGAGGCTGAAACAAGAGGATCACTTAAGGCCACAGGAGTTTGGGGCTTCATTGCTCTATGATGACACCTATGAATAGCCACAGCACTCCAGCTTGGGCAACATAATGAGACACTGTCTCTTAAAAGAAGAAAGAAAAAAGTATGGAACACTGATATTTTAAAATTTAAAAAGAATTATTCTAAACTTACTTTAGTCATTTTGCATGCAGCAAATGTTTGCCATGGTGAAATGTGACTTCCATCTCTAAGTTACACTTATGAAAAAAGCAGTTTTCTCATCTGGGATTCTTTTGATGCTCATTATGATAAAATTTTCTATTTAGGTGTAGAAACAAATAAACCTTTTTCAATTTGAGAAATGAACATTTGTAATTTATGTTGACAGAATATATTTATATTCTATAAAAAGATCTTTTAGCCTAAGGAGAAAAAATTTTAAATTCTAGACTAGTATTACCATAAGTCTATTGGTATCATTTGGAAGTGATTTAACTTCCTTTCATTATTGTAAACACTTAATACTTTATGTTACTTTTTACCAGAATGTGAGTCATCTACCCAAGTTCAAAGAGTTGAACCAACTTTTATAGAGTTGGATGGGAGTAGAAGAGGAAGGATTTAAAGGGTGATGAATGATGATTAGAGCAAAGTAAAAGTTGATGGGAATGATGGTTGAAGCAGGTTCAGACAAGTAGGGAAAGGAAATCAAGAGGAGTGAAAATGTTATTGTGGTAAGATTTAAAACTTGAATAAGCATATTTATCTGTGCATACACTTGAATTGTCCCTTCTTCCTTATCTTTTTTTCCGAGCTCTTTTGTTGCTTCTTCATCTCCAACTCTTAGAATCATATCACGTCTTTTCTATGGAGTCTTCTTAATCTCATCAATTCCTTTTCTGTACTTCCACAGTACTTAGTTTGCCTTTTAAGACATATTCGTGCAATTCAATTAAGAATGAAAAACAAGGCCATGTGTGGTGTCTCATGCATGTAATCCTAGCACTTTGGGAGGCCAAGGCGGGCAGAACTCTTGAGGTCAGTATTTCGAAACCAGCCTGGCCAACATGGTGAAACTCTGTCTCTACTAAAAATACAAAAAAGTTGTCCAGGTGTGGTGGCTTACACCTGTAATCCCAGCTACTCAGAAGGCTAAGGCGGGAGAATCGCTTGAACCCGGGAAGCAGAGGTTGCAGTGACGGAGATCATGCCACTGCACTCCAGCCTGGGTGACAGAGCAAGACTGTCTCAAAAAAAAAGAAAAAAAAAAGAATACAAAACAAAGAAATAATTGCAATACAAGATATAACAACAGCTATTAGTAACACATAGACATGAGAGTCTACGAATTTAGTAAAGAGCTTCTTGAGGAGATGATGTGTAATGAAGGCTAGCCTTTACAGTTGAATACAAATTTTAAATTTCAGGTCTTGAAGGCTAGAGCCATTCCTGGTAATAATGTCCCATTAATATAGTCATGCTGCCTTTCTCATCCAAAAACACAGAAAACTATTTGAGTGACGATTCTCTCCATTCTCTCAAGGATGCTATGTAACCTAGTCCTACTCTGAATTCCTGGAAGATGTTAATTCTTCACATACAAATATGCCTTGTGGCATAAAGGCTGAATTTGGTCATAAAACCTTAGTTGGGAAAGGCTAGATGGGTTGTAGCTTTCAAAATTTTTTCACCTACTCTAGAAGCTGCAAAGTGTAATGAAAGGACTAATTTCACTAGGTGTTAAGTGACCTGGATTCTAATCCCAGTTACTAAAAATTAATGTGTGTCTCCTGAGCCCCACCTACTCAGGAGGCAGAGGTGGGAGGATCTCTGGAGCCCAGGAATTCCAGTCTAGCCTGGGCAATATAGAGAGACCTCAACTCTTAAAGGAAAAAAAATGACATGACCTTGAGCAAATAATTTAGCTTCTCTCTTGTATATTTGTAAAAGGAGAGTATTAAATTAGACCTATAGAATTCTTTTCAGCTCTTAGCTTTCTATCTAATTTAGTCTCCACACTAATTTTGAATGACAGAAAGAACATATATTATTGTCTCAATTTTACAGACCAAGAAACTAAAATTCAGAGAGGTTGTGACTTGCTTAGGATTACAAAGTGATTATTGGTGGAGAATGATGAAGTCAAAACTAAAAACTGGGTCCTCACAAGAAGTACCCAACCCAGTTCCTTATACGTTTGTCTAATGAAAGAATACAACTCAGTGAGTGCATGCATAAAGGGATAATAGAAAGCACTGTGACCTAGATATCCAGAATCCTTGATTTCTAAATTTTGACCTTACCTTGGGCAAACTCTGCCCTGAACTTTAAGATGGATATGACGTGTCCTTTTGACCTTATGAAGAGTTTTCAGAATAAAATGAAATGAAAACATATTTTAAATGTACAACTCTAAAAAGATACTATTATAGATGACATCACCTATAATATCTTAACTTTATAGAAATAAAGGTTATGTTGTGGGAAAACATGGAACAATGAGATTTGTTTTGTTTTCTTGACCAGATAGAATGCATGTGCTCTGTCAGATAAAGAAGTGATCATGTGATGCATCTGGTATGCCTTTTTTAGCACTGCTAATGTAGAGCCAATTTAAATCAAATAGACATAGGCTTTGCTTATAAAAAACCACGTATATTTCTAAGTTAGTTTGCTTAGTGGTTAACACGTTGCATATTGCATTAGTCTTAATATCCTCTAATGTTGGAGCTAGCACTAGATCCTAGAAATTCAGAATAAAAGTCCACCTTACCCCTGTTACAACTAGCCATTCGTCTTCTTTGGTATATAGTTTAACTCTCCTTCCAGTCACTCAAGTACAACTTAGGAAACTAAAACCATAGCTGATTATTGCTGGAGCAGGAACTCGAATCCTAGTTTCTTGACTTCTAGTCAAATGTTCTCATTGTAACAGGTAGCTTTCACCCTTTTTTTCTTACTGATGTTGTGCTAGTTCGTTCTTGCATTGCTGTAAAGAAATACCTGAGACTGGGTAATTTATAAAGAAAAGAGTAGGGTTTAGTTGGCTCACGGTTCTTCAGGCTGTACAGGAAGCATGGCACCAGCATCTCTTCAGCTTCTGGTGAGTCCTGAGGAAGCTTATATTAATGGCAGAAGTCGGAGGGGGAACAGGCATGTCACATGGTGACAATAGGAGCAAGAGGAAGGAGGAGGTCCCACACCCTTTTTAAACAAGCAGATCTCTTGTGAACTAACTGAGCGAGAGCTCAGTTATCACCAAGGGGGTGGTGCTAAACCATTCATGAGGGATCCACCCCCATGATGTAGTCATCTTCTACCAAACCTCACCTCCAGCATTGGGGATCACATTTCAACATGAGATTTGGAAGGGACAAACATTCAAACCCTATCAGACATGAAATAGGAAACTTGGTCCATAGCTTAGGTAAATATTAAGCAAAGAACTTTGTCTTTAAATGAGTAAGCTATATAGACTTTTTAAAACACTAAATTCTAACATGATAGAAATTTAAGATTAAGAGATTTTAGACATTTTCATCCTTCTGTAGATTAAAATCGTATGATGACCATCCTTCATTTTTAGCTTCATCTTTATTTATTTAAAAAGTTTGCATTTGTACGTAGTAATGTGCCAAGTTTTATACAAAAGCAGGAAATATCTCTGCTGCTTTCAAATAATTAGAACTAGGGTTTTCTGTGAATAGTAAATTTAACACCTTCCAGCATAGATTATTATCAGAAATCCAAGTACTCTTCAGTTAAAGTAAACACTTATTGACTTGTATCTTTTACCTATTACTGAGGGGTAGAAGTTGAAAAGGATTGGTCTCTCAGGATGCTCCTGGAAGCTGAATGCTTGTGGCTATAAAGCTATTCTCTGATATACCTGAATTCTTTTGCTCCCAGTAGTGAAATTGTGTGTGTATTAAAAGTTTAAGCATTGTTTACTCCCAGATTTGTATTTGCTGGTTTTTCATATTATTGTAATGTTATAAAATGGAAGTGCAAAAAAGGGTTGTTTAAATCAAACCAAGTTCAGTGCTTTGAAATGACTCAGAGGCAAGTTGCAGAAAATATTGTAGAGTTAGATGTAGAAAAGATACGAGGGGGCAATGTAAGAAACTAGAAAGGATCGCTAGGTGCAGTGACATGTGCCTGTAGTCCCAGCTACTCTGTAGGCTGAGGTGGGAAAATCGCTGGAGCCCAGGAGTTCTGGGCTGTGCGCTATGCTGATCAGGTGTCCACACTAAGTTCTGCATCAATATGGTGACCTCCAGGGAGCAGGGGACCGCCAGGTTGCCTAAGGAGGGGCGAACCCGCCCAGGTCGGAAAGTAGAAGGATTGTGTCTCTAGGCCTCAGACTCCTTTGCATTTTTATGTCCTTACCCTGCACATAGTGAAAATCATAAACCCACATTATTGGTGTGGTTTATAGAAGAAAAACAACTTAGAACTAAAAAAAAAACAAAAAACGACCTTATGTAAAGAGATTTTCAAATGAATATACTTTTTGTGTTTTTAAAATTAAAGTAAAATGTTATATGGAATTATATATATTATTTTTAAATGATTTCCTGCTTAGCTTTTTAAATTAACTGGTGCCAGTCTCTCAAATAAGACAATTTATGTACCAGCAATAATCAACTGGAAAATGTAATGAAAAATATTCCATTTAGAGCAATAACAAATAGTATAAAATACTTTAGGAATAAGCTTAATAGGCAAAGTGCAGGATGTAGATGAAAACAAAGCAAAAGACTACAAAACTTTAATAAAGGCTGTAAGAGAACACTTGAACATGTGCCAGGCAGTTTTCCTGGGACAAATCTATACATTTAACGCCATTCCAGTAAAAATCTCGTATGTTTTCAGTGCATGTTTTTACAAGTTTGTTCACCTGTAGATACTGTGGGTTATATCGCCTAGCAGTTTCATTTCTAAGCAAAAAATCCCTTCCTAATTTGCATTCTCCACACCTTCACCCAAACCAGATTATTATTAGAGTTTTAACAGGTCAAAGTAGTATCTAGTTTAGTTTGCATTTCTTTAGTTATAAGGAGTCCAGAAATAATCCCATACCCAGGGGAAGTGAATGTATGATAATTTATCCACTTCAAATCAGTGGAGAAAATTCAGGATAATTCAGTAAATGCTCATGAGTTATCAGGATAGCAATTTGAAAAAAAGAGGTAGACTTTGATTTATTCTTTATACCAAAATAAATTCTAGCTAGATCAATAATCTCAATAAAAAATGACTCCATATTAGTTCTGGAAAAAAATGAGCACGTTAGAAAAATAACAGTAGAGGCCAGGCACTGTGGCTCATGCCTATAATCCCAGCACTTTGGGAGGTGAGACAGGTGGGTCATCTGAGGTCAGGAGTTTGACACCAGCCTAGCCAACATGGTGAAACCCCGTCTCTACTAAAAATACAAAAATTAGCTGGGCATGGTGGCACGTGCCTGTAGTCCCAGCTACTCGGGAGGCTGAGGCAGGAGAATGGCTTGAACCCAGGGGGTGGAGGTTGCAGTGAGCCGAGATTGTGCCATTGCATTCTAGCCTGGGTGACAGAGCAAGACTCCATCTCAAAAATAAAAAAAAACAAAAAACAGTAGAGGCCCGCTGTGGCTCACACCTGTAATCCCAGCAAAGAGGCTGAAGCAGAAGGATTGATTTCTGGAGCCCAGGAGTTTGGGGCTGCAGTAAGCCGTGCCACTTTACTTCAGCCTGGGTGACAGCCCAACTCTAACAATTAAAATAAAATAATATATTTAAAAATAGCAGTAGAGGCTAAGTATTATATAAAATCTAATGTTTATAAAAAGATAGGTTTGACTAAATAATTTTGTTGCAAGAACAACATAAAGAGGAAAGAAAACATCAGTCCATCATATGAATCATATGAGTTATAACATTTACAGAATAGTTAAATGACAAATTTCTTTATGGAAACAAGTCTGTTAGAACAAACTAACAAAAAATAACAACCCATTCAAAAAGGTGGGAAATGCATCTAAACAAGCATATCATTTTGTCCTTAACTTAAAAGTGGTTCTCAATTTTAGGTACCCAAATTTAATATTTGTATTTTTTTTTAAGTTTTGGCCTTCAAAATAAAAATGACTATACATTTGATTAGACTTCTTTCTTTTCTTTTTATTATAGATGACTGATTTTTAAGGACTAGTGCTATGAACATTAAAGCAAGTATGCTTAAAACCAAAAACATATTTTGACTTTAGGCATTTATGCAGATAAATGTTTCGCTCTTAACCCAATTGGAATTCAAAGAAAGAGACTAGCTCTTTAACAAATACTGATACTCAAAGGTAAAGAAGAATTATTGGTATGATTCTAAGCCACTAGTCATCTATTCCCAGAACAAAATTTCTGTGGTTACTTCTTTTTATTGGTTTTCTAGTGTGCTTGCTTTAATCAACTGTTTTCACATGTTTGGAAAATTTGAGGGTTTCCTGTCTATACTAGAAGATACGAGCACTACTCCACAAAGGTTAGAAACAAAAGACCAAAGGACTGCTTCTACAAAAGGCCCCCTGTTAAAGCCCAGCCATTTGTTGTTGTTTTAGTTAAACAGAAGTGGACTATTTCAACCTAACTGAAAAAGATTGCTGGATTTTTGCCCTGGCCATATAAATAGGAAATTAAGACAGGCATATTAAAATTTTTTCCTGCCTATGTTGTCTTCATCTCTGGGTCAACTGATACTTAATTTTTTATCCAGTAGCAAAATATTTATTGAGTGTAACTGTGTACCAGGTGTTTTTCTAGGTGCTGGGAATATAGCAATGAATAAAACAAAATCCCTGAGCTTATATTTTATTTGGAGAAGACAATCAGTAAATAAACAATTATACAACTGGTCATATGGTGATAAGTTCTCTGAAGAAAAATAATTTAGGAGGAAAAAGGGGATGGGCTTTTACTGTTCTATATAGGGAGGTCAAAGAAGGCCTTGCTAATAAGGGGACATTTGAACAGAGACTTGAAAGAAGTGAAGGAATGAATCATGTGGCTGTCTCAGGGAATTAACCTTTAACTGTTCAACATCTTTAAAAGGCCTTCTCCAATCTGTATTTTCAGCTCACCTCCCAGAAATTCACTCGCCATGTTCATGTCCCTAAGATCTTTGGGGCAATTAGAAATTTCTAAACAATATTTCAACTTGGTAAGATTCTACATTTCTGCTTCTGATTCTTATTTTTCATGGGACCTCATAAAATAGGAATGCATGTTTTGTTTTGTTTTGTTTTTGGGCTACTTGCCAGTGTTCTGAAACTAAATACTTCTAAGATAGTAGCTGTCTCTCATTAAAGAGCCCCAGGTCAACAGTTCCATTTCAGTCACATTCCACCCTGACTTGTCTCTTCTCCCCATTCAGTGATTAGGTTCATGTCTTTTACTCTTTGATGCTTTGGTTAGCATCCTGTTTACCTCAAGAGACTGAACTTTCTTCTCCTGAATTTAATTTCCCTGATAGCAGGGACATCTGACAGCCTATGTCAACTGTCTTCCTTGACTTCTGTTAATTATTTGTCCTAACTATGCTTGAGTGAGCATACAGGAATATAAAATTTTATTTCCTTGGAATAAAATTTTAATTTATAATATAGGAGAGATATTACTATTAAGGCTCTTAAAAAGCAATTATAAGAGACAGAATAAAATTAAAAGGAAAAAAGATAGCATAACCCTACAACTCTAATAAATCAGCTGTTTATGATTTTCTAGATTTAATTTCAGTCTTTGCTATTATGCTTATATTGTTGAAATCAGAGAATAATATCTTTAAGATTTGGAATGGAATACTGCTCTTTCTTTTTATGTGCTCTTAGGTAAGAACTCTTTCTACTGTGTCTTATAAACTCTGTCATACCATAAGTTTCTCAAAGTGAGTTTAACCACTGTACATTTTAAACAATATGAGAAATAAATTAATTTCTGATGTGAACATACATGTAAGCTACTAAACCTCAGTATTATGAAATATCTAAAACGTGACTTATTAGAAATAGATTCTTTTAGACGTTAATTTTTTTTTCAAAAAGATACATACGTGCTTTTCTATTTATTCCAGTATACCTGGGTAAATATAGAACATAGGAAAATGTACTTTGATATTTTAAAACATTTAAAATTATTTAAATATACCACTAACTCTAAATTTTAAAATTATCTTTGATTAGAAGCATTAAAATTCGTATTTAAGATGTATGCTATTTGAAGAAGAGAATTGGGATTCTGTTGCCTTGCTTTGTAACTTAAAAGAGCTTTTTCAGGGACTCCCTCAGAGTACCTGCCGGAGATGAATCTGGAAAACATTTTTGTTCAGAGAATTTCTGCCACTAAATAAGTCTTAAATAAGTATGCCACATAGGATATACTGTATTTAAATTAAACCATTTTTTATAACTTACACCAAATACTATGACAAAAGCATAATTGATACTTGATAAAACTGTTCCACTGCTTTATTTGTTTTACTGTTAACAAAAATGCATTTTTTTTTTTACCTTTAGTAGGTAGGCATTGTATTACAGAATAATGAAATCTTTTGGAAAACTTTCAGTTAAACTAGATAAACAAGGACTTTGGCTTATTCGGATTTATTCCATTCATCATCTTTGAATTGGTTTCTTGTTGAGAAGAAGCATATCTTACAACTTTTGTCTTTATTACCTCAATATTATATATATATATATATATATATATATATATATATACTTTTTTTCAGATAGGGTCTTGCTGTGTTGCCCAGGCTGGTCTTGAACTCCTGGACTCAAGTTATTCTCCTGCCTCAGCCTCCCAAAATGCTGGGATTATAGGCATGAGCCACTGTGCCTGGCCTCAATATTTATTTAAAGGTTACAAGAATATATGTTCTTAAAATGTTGAGAATTAAATAATTTCTTCAATCACAATAGCTTTGTATTTTGTTATATTATAAATTGAAACATTGAAGTTTTAAAATTCTTCTTTAATGAGCCAGGCCTGGTGGCTCATGCCTGTAATCCTTACACTTTGGGAGGCTGAGGCAGAAGGATCAGTTGAGGCCAGTAGTTTGAGAATGGCCTGGACAACATAATGAGAATCTCTCTCCCTTTAATAAATAAATAAATAAATAAATAAAATTATTCTTCAGTGAATCTGTTTTTGGATTCAATCTTGATAATAAAAAGGGAGAAAAAAATTTTAACAGATAGATTATTTCAATATTGCTCTGTCAGCAATATCTGGAAATAGCATTAGTCATTTTGCTTCAGGTGCTTTTATGCAACAAGCCTAAGACTCCAAAGATTCCCTTCCCCATTAGGAAGCTCCTGGCAAGCAAGTGAAACCAGCAGAAGGGACCCAGCCACAAAAAACACCCTGGCCCAGGAAGTCTCTTTGACCCTACAGCCGAGACTCTTTTTCTCAGCCCAGGAACACCAGGCCTGTAGAGGGACACTATTCAGGGGTTTCCACTATACACCATTCCACCAGGCAGCTTGACCTGGTGAAAATGTGTAGGTCCATGTATCCACCACCACAAGCAATTGCACCCACATCCCTCCAGCGTCTCTACCTCTGTCCCTAACACCTGGCCACTACTAATCTGCCCTTCAGTTCTCAAATTTTATCATTTCAAAAATGTTACATAAGTGGAATCAAACAGGATTAGTTTTTTTCTCACTCAGTATAATTTTCTGGAGATCCATTCACGATATTGCACGTATCAATAGTTCATACCTTTTTATTGCTGACTAGTATTTTGTAGTATGAATGTACTAGTTTCTTTGGCCAGACACATGTTGAAGAATATGGGGGCAGGTTCCAGTTTTTGGCTATCACAAATAAAGCTGCTATGAACATTTATGTTTTGTATTAACGTGGGTTTTCTTTTCTCTGGGATTAATGCCTAATGAGTAAAATTGAAGAGTTGTATGGTTATTGTGCATTTTCTTTGATAAAAGACTGCAAAAGTATTTTCCAGAGTGGTTGAATCATTTTAAATTTCTGCCAGCAATATATGAGTGAGTGATCCAGTTTCTCTGCATTCTTTCCATCATTTGGTGGTGTCTTTGTTTTTTATTTTAGTCATTCTGATAGTGTAAGGATATCTCGGTGAAGTTATAATTTGCATTTCCCATCAGAATGATAGCTGATGATATTGATTAACCTTTCCCTGTTTATTTGTGACCTGTATTTCCTCTCTGGTAAAATTTCTCCTCATGTCTTTGCTCATTTTCTGATTGGATTGTTTGTTTTTTACCATTGAGTTTTGAGGGTTCTTTATATGTTCTCAATACTAGTCTTTTTTGTTAGATACGTGGTTAGCAAATATTTTCTCTTGGCCTGTAGCTTCTTTCTTCATCTTCTTCACATCATCTTTCTCATCCAAAAGTTTTTAATTTTCATAAAGTCCAGTTTATCACTTTTTCCTTTTATGGATTGTGCTTTTGGTGTCAAATCTAAGAACTCCAGATCCTGAAGATTTTCCCTTACACTTAAAAAATTATAGTTTCACATTTTAAGTCCATGATCCATTTTAAGTTTATTTTTGTACAAAGTTTGAGATTTGGGTTGAGGTTCTTTTTAGGGGGTGCTGAGTTGGGCACCATGGATGTTCAGTTGTTTCAGTACCATTTGTTTTAAAGTCTATCCTTTTTCTATTGATTTGCTTTTGTATCTTTGTCAAAAAGGGAACAAAGAAAAGATGAGACAAATAGATGTAGAATTTAAACTAATTATATTAATAATTGCATTAAATGTCAATGCTCTAAGCAGCCCAATTAAAAGGCAGAAATTATCAGACTGGATGAAAAACAAAACCCAACTCTATGCTATCCAAAAGAAATCTATTGTAAATATAAAGACACGAATATGTTAAAAGGATGAATGAAAAGATTAGGTCCTGGATGGAACTGAGGTTAACTGAGGATAATTTTAAGATTTGTGCTATGGGTGATTAGGTGGTTGATAACACAATTAACCAAAGTAGGTATTGAAAGACCATCTCATAAGTGGTTGGTGATTAAGGAAATTAGTTCATGTTAATGTTTGAACCTATTATATTTGAGATGTTTGCCACATATTCATGTGGATATCTTTGGTTTCCAGTTGGAAATATGGATCTAGAACTTGAAAGCATAGTTTTAGTCAGAAATGTAGACTTAGGAATAATACAGATATAGTTAAAATCATGAGGCCAAGTGCTGTGGCTCATGCTTGTAATCCCAGCACTTTGGGAGGCCTAGGCAGGCGGATCACCTGCGGTCAGAAGTTCGAGACCAGCCTGGCCAATATGGTGAAACCTCATCTCTACTAAAAATACAAAAATTGGCTGAGTGTGGTGGCACATGCCTGTAATCCCAGCTACTTGGGAGGCTGAGGCAGGAGAATCGCTTGAACCCGGGAGACGGGGGTTGCAGTGAACCGAGATTACACCGCTGCACTCCAGCCTGGGCAACAAGAGCAAGACTCTCTCTTAAAAAAAATAAAAAGGCCGGGCGCGGTGGCTCACGCTTGTAATCCCAGCACTTTGGGAGGCCGAGGCAGGCGGATCACGAGGTCAGGAGATCGAGACCACGGTGAAACCGCGTCTCTACTACAAAAAAAATTAGCCGGGCGTGGTGGCGGGCACCTGTAGTCCCAGCTACTCGGAGAGGCTGAGGCAGGAGAATGGCGTGAACCCGGGAGGCGGAGCTTGCAGTGAGCCGAGCTTGCGCCACTGCACTCCAGCCTGGGCGACAGAGCGAGTCTCTGTCTCAAAAAAAAAATAAAATAAAATAAAATAAATAAATAAATAAATAAATAAATAAATAAATAAATAAATAAATAAAAATAAAAATAAAAATAAAAAATCTTGATAGTGGCTCAGCCAGCGTATGTATTGGCAAGCAGATCTGCAGAAATATTAGTATTAAAGGACCAGCAAGGCAAAATGGAAAAGATCTTCAGAAAGGCCAAGGTCTGCCAAAATTCTTCTATTTTCTATTCTAGTTTCCTCTTGTGAGGCAAAACAGTCTTGGAATTTAGCTTAGGGTAGTACAAAAACATTTCCTGTAATGTAGTTCTAATAATATTCCTTAAAATACCCAGAAAACAATAGCAATTTCTGCCTTCTACTTCCTCTATTGTTAATTTTTCTACTAGCACTACTGACTTGTACTTACTTTGATAATCAGAATCTCTTTTAGGAGCACCTTGACTTAATAGCCTTGGAGTCCTTTACTCTCTAGACAAGTTCATGCTTGCTTTAGAAATGTATGTTAGTTATGAAAAGTCATGTAGAACAGACTTATAGCTTCTACTTTTTCTATCAATATTATTTACCCAGTGAAATTTATACTAATCTTGCTGACAGTGAGAGCCTGGTTTCCTTCACAAGGCTAAGTAGCAAAACAGAGTGAAGTGTTGTACAGAGAGCAATTAGGCTGACAGTTAATTTGAGTAGATAAGTAATAAGATGAGACGAGTACAAGAGAAAACTACTGCCCAAGTCCTGGATAGAAACAATGGTTTAGAAAGAAATATACATATTTTACTTTCAAAAGTTAAGTATTCCATGAACTCTTTTCTTTATAATTAAAAAAATCAATTGCTATATTAATTATCTGTTGGAACAACTAACATTTATTATCTCACACAATTTCTGAAAGTCAGGAAACTGGGAGTGGCTTAACTGTGTGGTTTTGACTCATGTTTCCTCATGAGAGATTCTTAAATTGTCAACTAAGGCTGCAGCTAGTTTAAGGCTTCACTGGGATTGGAGAGTCTACCTCCAAGTTCACTCGTGTGGTTGTTGGCAGCCCTCAGTTCTTTGCTGGCTGATGGCCAGGGGCTTCATTTTTTTTTGCCACGTGAGCCTCTTCTTAGGGCTACTCCATAGCAGCTCCCTGCCTCAACCCCAGTGGAAGAGATCCTAGAGAGGGAGAGAACCTAAGATGGAAACTGCAGGTTTTTATAAATTCATCTCAGAAGTGACATGCCATCACTTCTGCCCTATGTCACTGGCCCACAGACTAACCCTGGTACAGTTTAAGAACTGTCTACACAAGGGTGTAAATACCCAGTGTCAGAGATTATTGGGGTGATCTTGGATGTTGGCTGCTGTAGTTACGACTTAGTGTCAATTAGAAAACAAATCCTATTATCAGTTTTCTTGTTTGTGCTTTGCTGTAGTTAATTTAACTCATGATATGGCTGCATCATATGTCAATATTCTGGAAATATTTACCAAGTGTCCATTATATGCTTGGCACTGGAATTTTATTTTAAGAACTCCCTGAAAGTCCCATCTGAACCCTGGTAGTCACCTGCCTAAAATCCTTCAGTGAGTTTATATTTTGCTATTTCCTTGCTATGAAATCTGTATTTTAGCATTATGGAAAGAAAAATTTCTGTCTCAAAGGCTTGTGTGCTAGGTGCCCTTCTAAGCACTTTACATTTATTATCTAATTTAATTGTCAAAACAGCCCTATAGTAAGTATTATTTTTCTTATCTTGTAGATTAGCTACATGAAGTTTCCCTAGGGCCATATTACTTTTTCTTCTCTTGCTTCTGAGCACACTATTCTTCTGCTTTTTACTTAAAATAATTTGTTCTTTCTTTAGGATTCAACTCAAGCATAATCTCTTCCAAGAAGTTTTCTCTAATGCTCCTAATCTGAGTTAGTTGTCTCTTCTGATTTTCATGGCACCCTATGTATTCTTTTATTGTGGTACTTAGCACTTTGTATTGCTATTTTTTATTATCTGTTTTTTTTTTTCATTAGACTATAAGCTATAGCATAAAAGTTCAAAACAAGGGCTCTGAAATCAAACAGTTTGGAACTGTGTCCTGGATCCACCACTTATTCATGTGACTGGACAATTTACTCCTTGTCTACCTTTCTTCACTTATAAAATGGCATTTTAAAAATAGTTACCTTCTTTCTAAAGTTCGTCATGAGAATTAAATAATATAAGTAATGTGGTTAGTGCTATGTCTGGCATTCAATAAATGTTATCTCTTAAACTCTTTGAGGGTAGAATTATTGATTGCTTATCATGTGCCATGTGTCATACCAAACTTTTTATATAGGTTATTTTATTTTCGCAACAACTCTATGTAGTGGGTACTACTGTGAATGTGCCATTTCTCTTAGCATCTCCAGATGAATGGATCAGTGAATGAATGATAGATGGAATTGTGGCCAGTGGAACTAATTGTAGGGGTAAACAGCAACCTAGAAACATGGTTAAAAGCATGACAATGGGCAAAGAAAGAGTGAAAGAGACAGTAAGCAAAGGAACGTGACTCCCATACTAGTATAGCAGCTAACAGCACAAGTTGTAGAAACAGGTAGACTTGGGTTTGAATCACTGCTCCATCACTCATCAGCCATATAATATGGGGCGAAATTTATAATTTCTATAAAATACACATATCTACTTTATGGACATATTTTGAAGATTAAATGAGATAATATATGTAAAATATTTAGCATAGAACCTAGCATATAGTAGATATTCAATAAATATTAACTAGTACTATTATTAAATTAAGATAATCATGAAGACAGAATTTTGGTAGTGAGAGAAATAAAATAGAATCATGAAGTATAAGGTAATGACTTTGAATCATTAATCATAGTTATCAAAATCAGGCATGATAGAAAGATTACGGTTGTTAATCTTCCTTACAATGCAGTATCCTCACCAGTCCACACAACATTTTTGCCCACTGAGTCTGGGATAAAATTAAAAATTAATCCTCATAAACTAAAGTTAATGAAATGTTTAGAATATTCTGCCTTCTTACTGTATCATCACTTAAGCCCAAATGCTGGGAAAAAGAGAAACAAAAGTCTTCTGTCAGCTATTGAATGTGTTATGATTTAGAGATGAGATTCACAGTAGAGTCTGTACTTTTTACATTTGATAGACCTCAAATTTGCCTGAGTTATTAGTATTCCAGAAAATAGGCTTTGGGGAAGAGTTGAAAGAAGGCCTTTTTGAACCTAAGAAGACAAGAAATTGAATTGTTATCACAATATTGCTATTTAAGAAAGAATATTGAGTCACTTTTCAGAAATTTATATCAGAATTAGAAAAACGCAGAAATATAGTTTGTACTTCTTAAGGAGGTGGTGGAGGAGATTAGATAGATACATGCATACATATATACATAGGTCTAAATATATTTGTATGTATATGAGAGAAGTATCAGGAATAGGGTAGGAAAGAGATAGAATAGTAGGATTACATTAGAATCTGCTTAGGAGCTTTTCTAACATGTAGATATTCTCTCTTTTTGGGTATATCAAAATCCTGAGAGTAAAAGGGAAACCTGGCATGCATATTTAATAAAGCTTCCTTGGGGACTCTGATATATGCTGCCTCCCAAATAAATTACAAGCCATATCAGAAAATAGGTGTTTACAGTATAAACTAGAACTGAAAACTAAAGTCAGATGTTCTAGAAAATATTAACTATTTTTCCTGAGATAGAAGTGGTTGAAATTTGGGAGATGACTTTTGCTATGTTCGGTGAGGCAAAGAGGAGGGAGGCTAGAGTTGATGAAGACATCTTTCTTTTATGTATGATATTGTCTATGTTGGGCCCTGTTAATTTTCATTTACTTATGTACAAATAGCTAATGCATATTTTTTAACTTTAATGTTTGTTATTTACATGCATAGCCTGATGGGCACATGATCCAAAGCTTAATTTTTTGGTTGAAATTTAGTATTTGGCTTCATATATGTAAAGATTAAGGTAAGGCGATCTGCCTTGCCTTGCCTTTCTTCTACTGTGTCAAAGAATTTATGATCAAGGGGTAGAGTCAATATTAATTATATGATTTTGTTTTAACCAAGAAGAACTTAGTTAAATTTAAAATTGTAGTTGCACTCATAGATAAAGGGTTTTCTTTGTTAAAGGGTAAAAAAGAGACATCTCTTATACTTGCTTAACTTTTCATTTAAAAAATTAATTTATTCATAATAAATAGAAAATGAAAGGAGCTTAAAAAGCAAATTGAACACATAGTTATCAGAGAAAACAATTTTAAAATTATGATTTTTAAACTCTCATCTGTATTGCTAAGAAACAAATGCCCTATATTGTAATATTCAAGGTTTGCTTATAATTAAAATGTAGGGAAGAAAAAAAAGAATCCTACAGACATTCTAAGGATGACCTAGGCCATTGATAGTCTAAGCTTGAAATTAATCATTAGATTTTCTGAACTCTTATTACACTGGGTCTGTTCAGTCTGCTTTAACAAAATACCATAGACTTGGTGGCTTATAAACAACAGAAACGTATTTCTCACAGTTCTGAAAGCTGGGAAGTCCAAGATCAAGTTTCCAGCAGATCTGATATCTGGTGGAGGCCTGTTTCCTGGTTCATAGATGGCACCTTCTTATCATGTCCTCAGATGGTGGAAGGGACAAGGCAGCTCTCTGGGTCCCTTTTATAAGGATACTAATCATCCTTTTCATGATGGATGTGCTGAAACTAAATTGTGCCTGAAGACCCTTATGTTACCTTTACATGTCACATTTCTATTGTATCTGCCCAACCTTTGATTTTAAGGCACTAGGGCAAGAATGACCAACGGGTTTCCAAACTTATAGAAGTAGTAACATGTGCATGTCAACACAAATCACTTGGTAGGAACCCAATACTAGCTAATAAGCCTACTCCTGCTGTCTCAGATCTAGTTCCGCTTCAGAATTGGAAGCTTTAAGGATTATGAAATTCTGGGAACTTGGAGTAGGTCCACCTAGAAGTAGAAGCAGCAAAACCCAAAAAACCAGTAAAATTTTTTAATAGTGTTGCTTAATTTTTAAGTGTTATTTACTGGAAAATAAAACTATACCATGTTTAATCACTAAGCAATTTTTAACAAAAAACTTTAGCACTAGGAATAGCTTAAACTTGACACAATTTACTATCATAGAATTATAGATATGGGTAAAGGGTACCAGTTAGATTCCTATCAGCAAAAACCTGGTGATTTTCATTCTGTGGTATAGAGGTCCTAGTTAAGAGACAGGAATTATTTACAAATGACTTTAATTTTGATCATTTAATTATAGGATCTATTTATTCACTTGTTTTTAACTTATTCACAAATCTTAGTCATGAGCATTATTAATAGATAATTTGATGCCTTGTCACTTAACAGTACAAGCATGTTTATTTCTGACTTTTAAACTCTAATTTACCCTTCTTGTGTTTTTCTATTCAGTCGTAACCCTCTCCTTCAAAATTTGGTGAGGCATCTTTGACTTTCATCATATTCAGACATGCTAGCTTCAAGAACTTTCCTGTTCCTCTTTTAATGTCTGTTTCTCACATTGTATTAGTTCCTTTTATAGTATTAATTCTTCCTAGAGTATGAATTTTTTTCTTTTTCTTGAGAAGGAGTCTTGCTCTGTTGCCCAGGCTGGAGTTCAGTGGCACCATCTCCACTCACTGCAAGCTCCGCCTCCTGGGTTCCCGCCTTTTTCCTTCCTCAGCCTCCCGAGTAGCTGGGACTACAAGTGCATGCCACCATGCCCAGCTAATTTTTTGTATTTTTTGTAGAGATGGGGTTTCACCGTGATAGCCAGGATGGATACAGTATGAATTTTTATTCATTTTGCAAATATTCATCATAGATATTTTTGTCTTATCATTTCAGTTAGAACAAGATTTTTTTCTTTGGGTTCAGAAGGTAACTTTCCTATTGTACTTAGGATAAATTCCACAAAAACTCTTTAACAAAGTTTTTTTCCTGGCTATTAGAAAGGAGGAAGACCCTCACTGAACTGAAGATAGTAATGATGGGTGAGGACTTTGACTTCTGTTACACCTCATTCAGATAAGTGGCTATTTTAGTTTAATTACATGAATTTTGTCATCTCCCTTGGAGCTGCCTCCCAGAGCTGGTATATCAGACATCCTCAAGTAAACCTGGACCCAATTTTAGAAATCTTGGCTAATTTTGAGTTAGGAAGTCCTTTCTTTAAACAATATTTTAAAATTAACAGAACAAACACAAAATATATTTTACATATTGCACTTTTCAAAATACTTTAAATATTTAAAAAAATACCCAACATCACAAAGTAACATAGTTTAAAATAAAATAAAAATTTTGGAAATCAGACCTAATCAAATTGATATATCTCTCATTTTCTTTGAAAATTTTGACCAAGATATCAATTAATAAATCCGCTTTGAAAGACATTTTAAGGTATAAATGTGTTTGTTCATGTGTATAAAATTGTGTCATTGATATAACATTACTATTCCTTTAAACATTGTTATGTTCTTAAAAATATCTATAATTTAGCAAAAGGATTACTGTTTTGAAAGACTTAAAAAAATGCTCAGCTATTTTTTAGCTAAGAAAAAAGATTCCTTTTTCAGTGAATGGATAAAGCTGAAAAATAATAAATTAATAAAATGTTTTAAATAAAGAGTCATAAATATCTCAATACTTAATTCTAGGAAGCTTCTCTATTCATTTGCTTTTTTATTTTTAAAAAGAAGTTTAAAAGAGTTTTTGTTTTAATATCTGTAAACTTCAAATGTTATTCCACACTCAAAAAATATTTCTAATGTATTCAGTCACAGTTTACTAAAATAGCCAAGTTTTCTGATTCATAAGATGAATAATAATACTTAATTTTAACTTATTTTGAAGATTAAATGAGGTGATACATTCAAATAAAACCTTTCAAACTGAAAGTACTTTCATTCTTGTGTAAGGAAACCATGAAAGTAAAAGACACATCATTCTATTTTGCCAGTGTATCTTAAATTAACTAGCTTTTATTGTCAGTTTAGTGTTCAGCGCACCAAGGGTACATTTCATACTAAGATTGTGCAAGTGAGAGTAAATGCCTCCTTAAATTTTCCATCTTAGGCACCACTGTTGCTTTTAGACCTGGCTATGTTTTATATTGCTTATATACATTTTTTTTTCTTTTGGAAAAAAGATAAGCTGAAAAACATTTTCGTTGATGACATGCTATTGCTGAAATAAAAACCCAGAACATAGTGGTGTGTAGGAAAAAACTCTCTCAAACTGTGTTTTTCTTCTGCTCTCATACCACCACAACAGTCATCAACACAAAAGACTTCTGTGACCAAATGTGTGGGTTTTTTCCCCCACACACTAAGCAGCAGATACCAGCTGGGCATCCTCCATTTCAGTTCTGATACTGTCTACTTGGAGATAGTGTCAGATCCCACTGGTTGGGGGCTCAGTGCCCAAGACTGCCCCTCATACCCCCAGACACCATCCTAGGCCTCCAGAACTTCTCACCTACCGGCTTCAAATTGGGGTTCTCACATCACACTCTTTAGGTTCAATTAATTTGCTGGAGCAGCTCACAAAACTCAAGGATACTGGGCACAGTGGCTCAAGCCTGTAATCCCAGCACTTTGGGAGGTCGAGGTGGGCAGATCACTTGAGGCCAGGAGTTCGAGAACAGCCTGGCCAACATGGCAAAACCCTGTCTCTACTAAAAATACAAAAATTATCTGGGTGTGATGGCATGCGCCTGTAGTCCCAGCTACTCCAGAGGCTGAGGCACGAGAATCACCTAAACCCAGGAGGCAGAGATTGCAGTGAGCCAAGATTGTGCTACTGCACTCCTGCCTGGGCCACAGAGCAAGACTGTCTGAAAAAACAAAAAGAAAAAATCAAAGGAAACACACTTACCGGTTTATTACAAAGGATATTGCAAAGGATACAGTTGAGGAGATGCATAGGGTGAGGTATGGGAGCAGAGGTGCAGAGCTTCCATGCCCTCTGGGGGCCCCACCCTCCAGAAACCTCCATGTGTTCAGCTATCCAGAAGCTCTCCTAATCCAGTTTTTATGATGTCAGCATTGGGATTTTTATGATGTCAGCATTCCTCCCTTACACTATAGGGCAAAAACCATCTCTGGGGAGGGTCTTAAAGACACACAATTTACAATGATGGGGAAAAATTAGAGTCCTGCCTTGGAACAGGTTAAAGGAGGGCAAGAGAAGGTCTGAGGCCTGCCCCTGAGGCCTACCACACCCAACATTATAACAACACAACAGTTGTTATATATTTTCAGTTTTGCATAATATGAAGTTAAAGACTTAAGTAAATTGAGTAAATAGTAGTTTTTTTTTTTTAATTTCACAGATCAATAGAGTTAACTCCTGAGTTATATGCATACAACCCCAAAGTTGTTTGCTGTCACTGGAGCTGTGCCTACACCCGCCTGGCATATTCTTGAGACATTGGAGCTAGGAAGTTGGAAATTGACAGAAAATTTTGTCACTTGTAACAGAGCTAAGGCAATATGGATTATGGTGGGTCCTATCACTTGAAATACTTTCCTGAAAGCAACACAGGTCATCATTGCCAAATATTTTTAGGACCCCAATTCTGTACTAAGTGCTAGTGATGTGATAGGAAGCCAGACACAATTGAACTAGCTATCTCTATATTAGTGACTTATCCTAAAACAGAGTTTCTATTGTAATTGGTTTCCTGTTTCTCTTAGAATATTTAAATGTTTTAACATTGTCTTTCAGATTCTGCATGATCATACAGCAACCTCTTCTTTAGCAACCTCTCCACTATCCCATCTGGGTACTTTAGTTCTGGTGGCCTCTTTCATTTTCTGAAAGAACATCAGTTTCTTAGTATATGATCTTTCATCTTTTGGAAGATCTCTGCCCCTTCTCCTTTCAAAGCACAGCCTCTTTCTCACATTTCAAGACTCAGCATCCATGTTACCTTCCCAGATCAGCCTTCCTTGAACTCACCCCATCCACCTGGATCTCCCTGTTTATTCTTCATGAGAGAACCCTGTTCTTTCATAGGATTTTTCTGAATTTGTCATCACATACTTATTTCCTTGTTTGTGTGCCTCTTCTCACCAGACCCTAAGCACCATGTAAATAGGAACAAAGTATTATTTCAAAGACCCAAGTCTGAAACTGTGTATCTGTTTATACTTAATGGCTAAGGTATACATGTACATGTATTCTATTTGACTAATATTTGAGGTAAAAAACATGGGGGAAAGGAGCAGATAACACATATTTTTAGAGGATTTAGGGTATATATAACTAAGAAGGTTCCCTTTACTTATTTATTTTTTGGGGGGGGAGAGAATCCTGCTCTGTCACCCAGACTAGAGTACAGTGGCACGATCTCGGCTCACTGCAACCTCTGCCTCCTGGGTTCAAGCGGTTCCCCTGCCTCAGCCTCCTGAGTAGCTGGGATTACAGGTGCGTGCCACTATGCCCGGCTAATTTTTGTATTTTTAGTGGAGATGGGGTTTCGCCATGTTGGCCAGGCTGGTCTCGAACTCCTGATCTCAGGTGATCCACCTGCCTCGGCTTTCCAAGGTGCTGGGATTACAGGCCTGAGCCACCACGCCTGGCCCCATTTTAAATCTTATTCTCACTTTGAGGTGGAGTTAATCTCAGATAACTTTGAGATTAGGTTACCTTAATATCAACCTTCTCACTTTGTTCATTTATTCAACAAATGTTTATTGAGCCCTTACTGTGTGCCGGACAGTTTTTTTTTTTTTTTTTTAAGAGACGGAGTCTCGCTCTGTCGCCCAGGCTGGAGTGCAGTGGCGCAATCTCAGCTCACTGCAAGCTCCGCCTCCCGGGTTCACGCCATTCTGCCTCAGCCTCTCCGAGTAGCTGGGACAACAGGCGCCCGCCACCACGCCCAGCTAATTTTTTTGTATTTTTAATAGAGACGGGGTTTCACCGTGGTCTCGATCTCCTGACCTTGTGATCCGCCTGCCTCGGCCTCCCAAAGTGCTGGGATTACAAGCGTGAGCCACTGCGCCCGGCCATGCCGAGCAGTTTTAAACACTGGGGATACTATTGAATAAGATAGACAAAGCCCAGGCCTTCCTGCACTTTGCCTGCTAGTAGAGAGATAATAAATAAGAAAATAAGTGAATTTATAACATAACCTCAAGTGGTGATCAATACTATGAAGGAAATAGAGCAGAGGTAGGAGTAGCAAATAAATGGGAATTATGGCTGTCTTAGGCAAGAAGTTTAGACAAGGCTTTGCTTAGGAGGTGCTATTTGAGGAGATATGTGAATAATGGAGTGGGGTGAGTCATAGGAAGCGTGGTCAAAGAGTATTTCGGGCAGAGGAAACAGCAAGTACAAAAACCCAGAGAAAGGAAGAATTATGCCACAGTCATGGAATAGAAAGATGACCAGGATGGCTGGAGTAAGAAGAGTGTTAGAGCATGAGGTCTGAGAGGTATCAAGGGGCCAGAACTCATGTAGTGTTTTGTAAACCAAGATAAGGCATTTTAATTTATTCTACGTGTGACAGGAAGCTCTTGCAGGGTTTTGAGTATGGAGGTGGGATAGGGAGTAATGTATTAGCTCTCTGAGGACATCTAGGAGGCAGCAAGAGTAGAAGTATGGAAACCAGTTTGTAGGATGCTTTTGCAGTGGGACAGAAAACAGATAAGAATTGCTTTGACTCTAGCAATGGTATAGGTAATGAAAAGAAGTTAGACTTGGAATATATTTTGAATTTAGAGCCAATATGACTTGCCTGGAGTCTTGGATAAGTATGAGAGAAAGAATAATAATGATGACTCCTTGTCTTTTTTGCTTTGGGCAACTGGATATAAGGAGTGATTTAATGATATGGTAAAGACTAGGAAGAAGCAGGCCTTTTTGGGGGGTGGTAGAGGATGATTAAAGTTTATTTTATACATAGACATCAAGTGAAGATGTTGAGTAAGGTCAAATAGGGCAGATGCTTCTGAAATACTCCTTCAAGACTATTTAGTATCCGACAAATGGAGCATTATTACATTTATGGCTCTACTTCCTAGCATAGACATACAACATATACTGGGTGGATGGATGGATAGCTAGGCATACAGTCATACATTTGAGGAAATAGAGTGTTCTTTGTATAATGGCACTCATAGGTGTAAATAAGAATCACAACCATAATAACATCAAATATTTTGTATTACTCTGTGTCAAGCACTGTTCCCAATTCTTAACATTATTAATTCACTTCTCATATACTATGATTTAAGTTACTACTATTATCATTAGTATCTCTGCTCTACAGTTGAGAAGCTTATCGAGGGTCGTGTAGCTACAGGTGGCCAGGATTTGAACCCATGTACTGTGTGTGGCTCCAGAGTTTGTGCTCCTACCTACTGCACTATACTTTTCCCATGATCATGACATACTCATCATCATAAACCAATATCTATATATCTGTGTGACCATTTGGTTTGGGGTGATGGAGTGATAAAAGTGATATTTGAATGAAATATGAAGACTATTGGTGAAAAATGCCACCTTAATCCTTGGAAGAGAAATTTACTTTTAGTATAATCCTATTGGGTGAATCTGAAGCACAAACTAGGTTTTATCTCATATCTGAAAGGTATCTAAAATATCTAATTAGTGTACTTAAGTCCTATTAATCACACATCTTTGCAAGGTCTCAATAGTCTCCTAAAATTTCATTGTTTGAGAGAAAAATTGGTAGTAGGCCACTCTTGAATATATGTGGGTTTATACTCATACCATTTTAGTTAAATAAAGATATTCAATTCATCCATGGCTAGGAAGTATAAAATATTTAGTATAACAATATGTGTATCAGCTAGAATGAATTTCTTAAGTGTTAATTGTTAGCATTACTTAGCTCAGATGAAAGCCATTATTTATACTGCAGTGCCCCTAATGAATATAGGAAAAGATGACTTGTCAACAAAAATTATATGATGGGAGTTGTAGAGTTTGCTTCTTTTTCCAAAGCATACATGCCACCTTCTGTTTTTCCTCCCCCCATAAAATCCAGCTCCCGTAGGACACCTTTTCTTCTGATACCTCCATAGGAGACAACTCATGCTCACCATCTCCACTTTAAGAATTATTTCTGTAGTGAGTCACTATTACAGATAATAACCCATCTCCTGTTGGTCTGCTGGAACTGAAAAAGGGCTGAAAATTGTTAAACTTTTGCAGTGATATGTGTAATGACTACATGATTATCATGCCTCTTTTTATTCACAGCTTATCAAGTACCTACTTGACATGTAGAAAGGAAAAGAGTAAATTTAGGAAGACAGTTTTTTTCTCCTGAAAGTTTAGAGTTGAAAGCGCATCTTTAACACATTCATACACACATCCAAGAGATTCAGATAAAATAATCAAGCCAAATCACTGAAAGCTGAGAAAAGAGTTGAATATTCAAGTGGCTACTTGAAGTCACTTCATGTGATGTATCACGTAATCCTGCAAAATGAGTGCTGTATTCCTGCTTTTCAAGTAATGAAACTGAGGTTCAGAGAGCAAAACGTTTCATTACTAGTAAACTTCAAACTAGTAAACAAGAATTTGAGCTTATATATCTCTAATTCCAGGACCTGTGCTTTTATTGCTAATGGCTTTTTTTAAACTTGTTCTTCGTGGTTTTTTTTTGTCGAGTGAATTAAGAGCAGGATAAATAAGAAAAATAGTATTTAGGAATGTATTGCTTAGGCATGAGTAACTTCCTATTTGAAAGAACTGTTGAATAATCGCCATTTTTTTCTTTCTTTTTAAATTTCTCCTCCTGCATAGTTTCTGCATCTCCCAGATCGCCTTTTTGTTGTTTTGTTTTGGCACATTTATATTAGGGACTTTCTGGAAATATTTGATTGCCGCTCATATAAAAGAGTAAATCACTAAAAATTAGTTAGAAGCTCTGAGCACCTGGGTGAGGTTTGTGAACTTCATTGTATAGTTATTTGATAGAGTAATTTCTTAAGAAACCCCCATTGCATATCTTTAGGTCTTTTATCCTGTTACTCAGTACCTCACTGCCCAAAGTACGTGGTATTGCCACATAAAAGCCACATCCTTTTGGTGGGTTAAAAGTTTATCTGGTTTGCCTGTTGGCTTTCCTTACTGCTGAGTTCCAATTCAGTTTTTTCTCAACTGCTGAGTAGGTTACCATTTGTGTATCTGCCTTCCAAGCTTTCAAAATTTTGTATCTCCAGCCTGGACAACATAGGGAGACCCTGTCTCTACAAAAAAATTTTTAGAAAATTAGCTGGGCACCATGGCGCATTCCTATAGTCCCAGCTACTCAGGAGGCTGCAGTGAGCCATGATTGTGCCACTGTGCTCCAGCCCAGGTGACAGAGCAAGACCCTGTCTCTTAAAAAAAAAAAGTTGTATCTGAAAGGTTTGTGTCTTTTAAAATAAGTCAGTTTATTGCCGTTTTAGTGGGGTTTTATGAGAGAAAGTTAATGTATGCATTCAATTTGCCATCTTTAACCAATGTTATTTATCTTCCAAAGATTCCATTTAATTTAGTTTGTTGTAGTTTTAGTCATCCAGAAGTTTCCAATTTATATGAATTCAGATCTGTTCATATCCTTTGCCCACTTTTGAATGGAGTTGTTTTTTTTTTTTCTTGTAAGTTTAAGTTCCTTGTAGACTCTGGATGTTAGAACTTTGTCAGATGGATAGATGGCAAAAATTTTCTCCCATTGTGTAGGTTGTCTGTGCACTCTGATGATAGCTTTTTTTTTTTTTTTTTTGTGCAGAAGCTGTTGAATTTAATTAGATCCCATTGTCAATTTCTGCTTTTGTTGTGATTGCTTTTGGTGTTTTCATCATGAAATCTTTGCCCATGCCTATGTCCCAAATGGTATTGCCTAGATTTTCTTCTAGGATTTTTAGAGTTTTCGGTTTTACATTTAAGTCTTTAATTCATCTTGAGTTAATTTTTGTATAAGGTTTAAAGAAGGGGTCTAGTTTCAATTTTCTGCATATGACTAGCCAATTCCCCCAGGACCATTTATTTAATAGGGAATCCTTTCTCCATTGCTTGTTTTTGTCAGGTTTGTCAAAGATCAGATGGTTGTAGGTGTGTGGTCTTATTTCTGAGTCCTCTACTCTGTTCCATTCTTCTGTGTGTCTGCTCTTGTACTAATACCATGCTGTTTTGGTTACTGTAGCCTTGTAGTATAGTTTGAAGTCAGGTAGTGTGATGCCTCCAGCTTTGTTCTTTTCGCTTAGGATTGTCTTGGATATTTGCGCTCTTTTTTAGTTCCATATGAATTTTATGAATTTTGGTTCCATGTGAATTAGTTTTTTCTAATTCTGTGAAGAAAGCCTATGGTAGTTTAATGGGAATAGCATTGAATCTATAAATAACTTTGGGCTGTATGGTCAGTCTCACAATATTGATTCTTTCTATCCATAAACATGGAATGTTTTTCCATTTGTTTGTGTCCTCTTTGATTTCTTTGAGCAGTGGTTTGTAGTTGTTGAAGAGGCCCTTCACTTCCCTTGTTAGCTGTATTCCTAGGTATTTTATTCATTTTGTGGCAATTGTGAATTGGAGTTCATTCATGATTTGGCTCTTTGCTTGCTTATTGTTGGTGTATAGGAATGCTAGTGATTATTGCACATTGATTTTGTATCTGAGACTTTCCTGAAGTTGCTTATCAGCTTAAGAAGGTTTTGGGTTAAGATGATAATTTGACCTCCTCTCTTCCTATCTGAACATCTTTATTTGTTTCTCTTGCCTGATTGCCCTGGCCAGATCTTCCAATACTATGTTAAATAGGATTGGTGAGACAGAGTATCCTCGTCTTGTGCTGGTTTTCAAGGGGAATGCTTCCAGCTTTTCCCCATTCAGTATTTTTTTTTTTTTTTTTTTTTTTTTTGAGACGGAGTCTCGCTCTGTCGCCCAGGCTGGAGTGCAGTGGTGCAATCTTGGCTCACTGCAAGCTCCGCCTCCCGGGTTCACGCCATTCTCCTGCCTCAGCCTCTCCGAGTAGCTGGGACTACAGGCGCCCGCCACCACGCCCGGCTAATTTTTTTGTATTTTTAGTAGAGACGGGGTTTCACCATGGTCTCGATCTCCTGACCTCGTGATCCACCTGCCTCGGCCTCCCAAAGTGCTGGGATTACAAGCGTGAGCCACTGCGCCCGGCTCCCATTCAGTATTATATTGGCTGTGGGTTTGTCATAGATGGCTCTTTGAGGTACATTCCTTGAATACCTAGTTTGTTCAGAGTTTTTAACATTATGTTGAATTTTATCAAAGGCCTCTTCTGCAACCACAGATAATCATGTGGGTTTTGTCTTTAATTCTGTTTATGTGATGAATCACATTTATTGGTTTGCATATGTTGAACCAGCCTTGCATTCCGGGGATGAAGCCAGCTTGATCATGGTAGATAAGCTTTTTGGTGTGTGCTGGATTTGGTTTGCCAGTATTTTATTGTGGATTTTTGCATTGATGTGCATCAGAGATATTGGCCTGAAATTTTCTTTTTTTGTTGTATCTCTGCTAGGTTTTGCTATCAGGATGATGCTGGCCTCATAAAATAAGTTACGGAGGAGTCCCTTCCTTTCAATTTTTTAGAATAGTTTCAGTAGAAATTTGTACCTCTGGTAGAATTCAGCTGTGAATGCATCTGATCCTGGGATTTTTTTTTTTTTTTTGGTTGGTAGGCTATTTATTACTGCCTCAATTTCAGAACATGTTATTGGTCTACTTAGGGATTTGATTTCTTCCTGGTTCAGTCTTGGGAGGGTATATGTGTCCAGGAATGTATTCATTTCTTCTAGATTTTTTAGTTCATGTGCATAGAGTTGTTTATAGTATTTTCTGATGGTTGTTTGTATTTCTGTGGGGTAAGGGTGGTATCTCCCTTGTCATTTCTGATTGCATTTATTCCATTCTTCTCTCTTTCCTTCTATATTAGTCTAGCTAGTGGTCTATTTTATTAATTTTTTTAAAAAATAAGCTCCTGGATTCATTGATTTTTTAAGGGTTTTTTGTGTCTCTATCTACTTCAGTTCTGCTCTGATCTTGGTTATTTTTTGTCTTCTGCTAGCTTTGGGGTTTGTTTGCTCTTTGAACTGGTTTTAGTATCAATATTGTACTAGCTTCATAAAACGAGATGAGGAATGTTTCTAGTTTTTCCATTCCAGGAAGAAAATCTGAGTAAAAGTGGAATTATCTGTCCCTTGAATGTTTGGTAGAATTTACTGGTAAAACCAAATGAGCTTGATGTTTTATTTATGGGAAGATTTTAAATTATTGATTCAAATTATTTAATAGTTGCAGGACTATGTAAGTTATTTTATTTCTTTTTTATTGAGTTTTGGTAATTTGTATTTTTGTAGTAATTTTCCACTTGGTCTATGTTTTCCAATTTATTGATATAAAATTATTCATAATAATTCCCTATTATCTTTTTAATCTTTGTGATTATGTCCCATTTTTCATACCTAATACTGCCTATCTATCTCTTTCCTTTATCTTGATCAATCTGACTGGAGATTTACTAGTTATTTCAAAGAACCCATTTTTAGCTTCGTTGACCAAACTGTGTTTTATCTTTGTTTTCAGTTTCATTAAGTTCTGCTCATGTCTTCATTTCTTTCTCTCCACTTCCTTTGTTTTTTTCTGTCTTTCCCCCTAACTTCTAACTTATTTTCTAATATAAGCATTGAAGGTTACACATTTTTCTACTTTTTTGTGTGTGGGAAGTACAAAAATTGTCAATTGGGAATTTCGAAGTAGAGAAAAATATTTCATTCTGACTTTTAAATTGCCACTGTCAATTGCGCCTAAAATTCATAGTGCTTACCATGTCAAACAATATGATTTTGATATGTACCTGGGAAAATTATGCTTACTAATGTGGTTTTAATCTCATCATGTTTCATATAGGATTCGCCTTTATTTGATCTTATTAAACAATCAAAGGACCGAGAAGGACCAACTGATCACTTTGAATCTGCTTGTCCTGTTAATCTTCCTCTCCAGAATAATCACACTGCAGCAGATATGTAAGCAAAATACATATTATGTTGACCATTCAAACTGCAAATAAATTTTAAGCATAAGTGCAAGGTAACATTCTATAAAGAAACTGTAGGGAATAGAATTTTGAATAAGAATTGTTTCTGTTTTTAAGAAATTAGTAATAAAAGGTACATGACCCAAATAAAGTAATATAAAAGAGTACAGAGTGCTACTGAATCACCTAGGATTTGCATAATGAGAGCAGTTTTCATGGCAGAGTTGGCAGTTTAGGTGGAATAGGATTTCAACATGGAAACTGGAGAGGATAGAGGAGACAGAGGAGTGTGTTCCAAGAGTCAGAATGGCATTAACTCAAAAATATCAAAGGAAGCAGAAAACATTTTTCAGTGTGTGCAGGTCAGTCCATTTGGAGTGAAGCATAGGATAAGTGTAGGGAGAAGTATGGGATGTGGACTAACACACAGTTGATTAGTGTGTGCTGGTGATGATGATGGGAAAAGAAAATGTAAACCCAAACGTATCTGAAACAGGTCTCAATCAATGTAGAAGTTTATTTTGCCAAGGTTAAGGACATGCCCGGGAGAGAGATCTGTGCCTTTTTCCAATGATAATTTTGAGGGCTCCACTATTTTAAATGGGAAAGTCAGTCTGGAGGGGAAAGAAAAAGGGTATGGTAATCCACATGTTGCAAGAGAAAAAGAGCAGGTAGAGGAATCGTCAATTATCTATCCAGCTCATGCTGAGTGAATCGACACTTTACATAAGATAAGGTGAACATAGAGCCGCTATCTGTGGGGGTATTTAACCTTTTATCTGTATTTATTTGTGTGGGAACAAAAGGAAAGGCAATTTCTTGCATGACTCAGATTTCAGCTTAATTTTTTCCTTTTGGCATAGTGAATTGGGGTCCCAAGCGTTTATTTTCCTTTCACAAAAGCAATCACTAACTGTGTGCTGGGCAATGGCCTAAGTACTTAAGATTTATTTTTTCATGTAATCTTCATAACAGCCCATAAGGTAGTAGATACTGCTGTCAGCCTGTTATCTATAAAATAGGAATTAGAGAAATAAGATAACTTGCCTAAGGTCAACAGAATTCAAACCTAAGCTATCTAATCCCAAAGCCCAGGCTCTTAATCACTCTAGCTACATTGCCTTTCACAGAAATGTGCCTAATATTTTGTTTCTGTTTAATTCTGTGTAGGAACTGACATTACAGTATTCTGTATTAGTGCAGGGGCCATTTTCCAGAGATGTTATTTTCATGCTAACTTGTACCCAAAGTGTTTCTGGCATATGGAGACCCTGCCTTCATGTATACATTTGTTTCCTAAGTAATGCATTATATAAATAAGTTAAGCCTTGTTTTTTTTAAATTCAAGAAGCAGTCATCTGTTAACTGCCAGGAAGTGGTGTAGGCACTGGGAATACAGAAGTAAGATGGCCTGGGTCCTTCTCCTCATAGAGCTTACATTCTGGAGGAGGAACATAGGCAATGAACAAGTAAACCAAGATGTAAGATGATTTTAGAGTATAATAAGTGCTACAAAGGAAATAAACAGAATGATGTGAAAGAGAGAAACAGAGAGGCTGATAGAATGCTTAGTGGGACTTTCCTTTCTCTGATAAAGTGATATTTTGACGTGACACCTGAAGGGCAAGCTGATGCTAGCTAGGCAAAAATCTGCATGATGTGCATTCCAGGCAGAACAAACAGCAAGTGCAGTGGCTGTAGGGCAGATCAAACTTAGTTGGATTTAGGAACAGAAAGAAAGAAATCCTAGTGTGGCTGGGGTATTGGAAGAGGAGAGTGGTGCAAGATGAGACTGAAGAGCTAAGCTGGGGTAGATCTTATAGGTTCCTACAGGCCATAGTAAGGAGTTTGGATTCTCTAAGGATAGTGGGAGACCATTTAAGCAGGAATGGAGCTTGCTATAATTTGTATTTTTAAAGGTCCACTCTCTAGCTGCTGTCTGAAGTCCAGGTGGGTTTGGAGGAAAGAAAGGGACAGGGCAAGGCAAAAAGCGAGAAGCCAATTTGGAGACTATTTCTGTAGTTCAGATGAGGGATGTAGGTGACTTGGTCTAAGGTATGATATTAGAAATAGAAATGGAGAGATCTGGGGTGTATTTAGAGATAAATTAATAGGTTTTACATTGGTTTTATGTTGGATTTCAGGAATTTGGAAAATGGAGAAATTAAAAATAACTCCTAGGTTTTTGACTTAAGACACTAGATGTAATGTAGAGCTATTCTTTGAGATGGGAAAATAAATCCAGAGCTCTGCCTTGTTCTTATTAAGTCTGAGATTCGAGTAGTTATATCCGGTAGGTAATTGGATATTTACACCTAGAACTTCAGAGACTAACTTTGCCCAAGTTAGGCCAGTTTACGATACTGTCAGTGAACTGAATGAAAATCCAAAGTGGATACTAGACCAGGCACTGGTCCTTCTAAAATCATTGTGATAATGAGTCGCTTTTCTTAGTGTACTGGTTAATATACTACATGTTGTAGAAACATCCATAATAAGGCACAAATTCTACTTCCTGTTCTCTTTGTTCTTAAAGTTTATGTCTTTAAAAATAAGTTCATTTGCCAGCTACCAAAAGAAAATCAGAAAGTAGATCTAGATTATTCTGTTAAATAGGGGCAGCACAGAATTATAATATTTGCTAATATCTCTGCCTTGAGTTATGCCTGACATATTTAGTATGCTGTAAATCTGTCTGAATAATGTTATTTGAAGTATTAATTCATAGAATTCTGTACTGTGTAATTTAGGTGTGTGTAAATGTGTGTGTGTAACTGAGATCTTAGATATGAACCATAGTTATCAATAAAAAATTTTTTAGGAGGAGAATCACAAAAACAAGATAACACTATTTAATATCAATAAATTGTTTTTTACGCTGGAATCACCTTATGGTCTCAATCCCACTATAATTATTAAAAGTGTACATTATACATATATAGCTATTTTTTCTAATAAGGCAGTAATCCCCAGGAAAAGCCATTTATTAAAATAGAGTTAGATAGGATGATGACAAGCAGTTTTCCTATTAATATATCTTTCCCAGCTTGCATTTAAATAGTCTGCTCATATAATACCAATTAAATAGACAAGATGTATCTGGGTATACAACCTTGAAGTGTATGTATAATCTGTGATTCTAAGCCAACTTGAAATGAAGACTTTTCCTTTAAATATATCTAGGTATCTTTCTCCTGTAAGATCTCCAAAGAAAAAAGGTTCAACTACGCGTGTAAATTCTACTGCAAATGCAGAGACACAAGCAACCTCAGCCTTCCAGACCCAGAAGCCATTGAAATCTACCTCTCTTTCACTGTTTTATAAAAAAGGTTAGTAGATGATTATTTTCAAGAGCATGGACTCTGAAACTAGGCTGACTGGGTTCAAATCGTGTTTCTTCTACTTTCTAGGTACATTACTGGGCAAGTCACTTAGTATCTCTGTGGCTCAGTTTCCTCATCTATAAAATGGAAATGATAATGTTGCGAGATCTTTCCTGACTATTCAGAGTCGTTTTTCTGGCCGGAAACCTCTGTGGCCGGTGGCGCCTTTGATTGAGTTTTGCTCAGGCCCACTGGGCTCATTTCAGCTCCTTGGTCTGACAGGCTGCACTCAGCTCACACTACTGGCCTGGGTCCATGCCAGCCAGGAGCAAGTCAGACGTGAAATGGAGAGGGGTGTGTGAGCAAGCATGAGATCTGGCCATTGCACACAGTCAGAAATGCTGGCTGCTGCAGCGGGGCGGGCAGCTCCAGGTGCTGGCACAGGTGCCGGCTCTCTGTGAGGCTGCAGCTGGACCAGACGCACCACAAGCAGTTTCCACAGCTGGCACCGGGGAACAATAAAATGGCTCCCAGAAGCTTGGAGACACCAGAAACCACAGGGCCCCAAAGAGGGAGTCACAGCCTTGGCTCAAGGAGCTCCCAATTGTGGGCTCCCCGAAGGGCCGTAGCTCTTCTCTCTTCTTTACCCACAACATGGCGAGCAAGGGGCATGTTTCAGCCCTCTTTGTGTTACAGCCCTTTTAGCCTCGCCATTTGGTGGGTCCTGAGTTCTTGTCCTGCAACCAGGAAGAATGAGGTATACAGACAAGAGGAGGGTGAGCAAGATTAAGAGGAGATTTATTGAGCTATAGAACAGCTTAGAGAAGACCCACAGTGGGCAGCTCCTCTCTGTAACCACAACGTCCCGATGAGTGTTCAGCTCCTAGCAGAGAAGGTAGCTCCTCTCTGCAGGCAGGTCGTCCCAACAAGTGTCCAATTCTCAGCAGAAAGGGTAGCTCCTCTCTGCAGCTGCTCGTCCTGACAAGTGTTCAGCTATCAGTAGAGAGGGTAGTTCCTCTCTGCAGCTAGTTGTCTCTCCATCCTCTGCTCTGCTCTGGCTGAGCCTCGGGCTTCTATGGGCCTCAGCGGGAAGAAAGTGCGCACCGACTGGTACATGGGCGGCCACTAGTGGGCCCAGAAAAGGTACCACAAGTCCTCACTCCTGTCCGTGGGACTGGCAGCGCCCACCCCCAGCCTTCAGGCGCTCCCTGGCCTGAAGGTTGGGCCTCAACAGGGACTCATCCCCTTCTGCCCAGGAGCCCATCTGCCTCCTGCCGCCATCCATGCGTCAATGGGCACCTGTAGGCCAGTGCCAAGCTGCCCTCAGCCGCCGCCTCGGTTTCCCCCCCCCATGCTTGTCAGCGCCCAAAGTCTGGAGAGGGCTGAGGCGGCAGGGGGCTGGCGTGTTAGCGCTGCCTTGAGCGTGCGCACATCTGGCTGGGCTGCAGCAGCACCCAGGCTCAGCCCTGACTTTGCTCCGAGATTGGAGTGGGCGCTGGCAGCAGGGAGAAACCAGTCAGTGAGAGCAGGCACTTCTGAGCCTGCGAGGGCGGTGGCGGTAGGGGGGTGCCTTCCCGGGCCCCCAAGAATACAGAGATGCCCGGGTCCACAGCCACGGTTTGGGTGGCTGCAGCTGCACTGGGGAGGGTGGGACTCCCACCTGCTCCCCAGCCCAGAGAGCACAGGGATGCCTGGGTCCGCAGCGTGGCTTGGGTGGCTGCAGAAGCACTGGGGTGCTCCTGTCCCAACTCGGAAGGGGCGGGGTTCCTGCTTGTCCCTGGCTCCTCCGGGCTTCCTGGAGCATGCCGCCGCATCCATGCCTCCCTACTGCAGCGGGTGTGATGTACATACAAAAGTAGTGTGTTGTTGCTTACTGCAGACACATTTCCTGGATATTTTCAGGACATTTAAGAAGGCCAGTAACCAGGTCATGTAGCATTCTCTGAGTGTATATATATATGGTGGAGTGGGGAGGTTGATTTGAGTGTCTGTGCATGCGTATATACTTCCTAGTGCACATCCACTTGGAGCTCTTTGAAAGACAGTAAAAGCTCATGTTCCTCCATGATAATCTTTTTCCTGATTTTATTCAAGTAAGAATTATGCTGAGCTTTACAGGCATATTGTCAGATATTATCCTTAGGTTAGAGCAGTGGTTTTCAAAGTGTCATTCCCAACCAGCAGAATCCACATCACCTGGAAATTGTAGAAATGAGAATTCTGGGGCTCCAACCTAGACCTGCTCAATCAGAAACTCTTAAGATAGGGCCCTCAAAACCTTGTTTTAACAACCCTCCAGCTAAGTCTGGTGTATGCTAAAGTTTAAGACCACTGAGATAAATTGTTAGCTTTAAAAATTTCAAATTACCTCATGCAAGTCATTGAAAGAGATTTATAAAGGGTCTTTCTATGATATTTAAAGTAGATGAAGGAAAATTCAATTTTATGGATTCCTTTTCGCCAAATTTGCATTTTCAGTAGTATTTTTTATAAACTAAATAAATTACATATTGCAGTCATTTTACATTTAGGTAATCTACAAGTTTACCATTTTTCAACAGAGTATGTTCCATTGGTATTTTATAGAGAAATGTGTGGTTTAAGTTTTTTAGGATTGGAAAAATTCATAGACACTGGCAATTATATAATTTAAAAAAATGATTGTTCCTCTTTAATATTGATAGTGGGAATGTCCAGTGGTGAGTGATTGATTATTAATGGAATTGAAACAAACCCTATTTGGGTTTGTCTAATTTTACAGTGTCTTATGACCTTTCCTCCACTACTTCCCACCTCTGCCCCAATTTCATGCCATAATAGTTAATTCAGCAAGTATCATTCTGCCTTATATGTACCTAGAACTGTGCTAACACAAGGAATCAATTATTTTTAAGGAAAATAGTGGTAGAAAAATCTTAAACATCACCACTAAAGAACTTATTCATGTAATCAAACACCACCTGTTCCCCCAAACACCTATTTTTTAAAAAAACTCATGCCTACATAATGAAGCCTCCATAAATACTCAAAAGGACCTGGTTCTGGGAGCTTCTGGATTTTTGCCCAACTGGAGGTTCCTGGAGAATAGCGTGCCTGGGGAGGGCAAGGAAAATCCATGCCCCTTCTCACATGCCTTGCCCTCTGCATTTCTTCATCTGTATCCCTTGTAATATCCTTCATAATAAACCAGTAAACATGTTTCTCGGGTGGAAAAAAAAGAGTGGTAGAAATGAGGTTTCTGTTAAAATGCTACTTAACAGCATTATAATTAGAGCAATTTCATGATTTGAAAAAAATCTACTTGTAATTCAAAATGAACAGTAAAAATGACTAATTTTTCTTATTCCCACAGTGTATCGGCTAGCCTATCTCCGGCTAAATACACTTTGTGAACGCCTTCTGTCTGAGCACCCAGAACTAGAACACATCATCTGGACCCTCTTCCAGCATACCCTGCAGAATGAGTATGAACTCATGAGAGACAGGCATTTGGACCAAGTAAGAAAATCAAGCACTTCACCTTCTCTCCTCCCTACTTACTTGTTAACTGATTTCTTTCTTGCTTGCTTTCTTTTTTTTTTTTTTTTTTTTTTTTGAGATAGAGTCTCACTGTGTTGCCCAGGCTGGAGTGCAGTGGCGCAATCTCGGCTCACTGCAACCTCTGCCTCCCAGGTTCAAGTGATTCTCCTGCCTCAGCCTCCCAGGTAGCTAGGATTACAGGTGTGTACCACCACGCCTGGTTAATTTTTGTATTTTAGTAGAGACAGGTTTTCACCTGTCTCAAACTCCTGACCTCAGGTGATCCATCTGCCTAAGGCCTCCCAAAGTGTTGGGATTACAGGCATGAGCCACTGCATCCAGCCTTGTTAAGTGATTTCTAAAGAAAATATTAGATTCAAATGAGAAACTAGATCAATTTATTAGACTTAGTATATATTCACTTTTTGGCTACCATTTACATTTTTGTTGTAATTCTTACAAATTAAAGCTTTAACACTCAAGAGTATATTTTAGTAACTGCTTATTTAATGACACAAAAGATCTTACCTGTAAAAAAAATAGCTGAAGAACCTTCTTATCGTAGGCTTTTTCTATGTAGTAGTGAGCTAGATATCATTTTAGTGTGAAAAAAGCATGAGACTTAAGAATCACTTGATTTAAAACAATACCTATTGAATGAATGAATGAAGTCAATTAGTTTACAATGAGAGAATCATTTTTCAAATCCTCCTTTTACTCTATAAAATAGGTTAATAAGAACAATATACTTTTGGCTGGGTGCAGTGGCTCACGCCTGTAATCCTAGCACTTTGGGAGGCTGAGGTGGGCAGATTGCTTGAGCTCAGGAGTTTGAAACCAGCCAACCTGGCAAAACTCTGTCTTTACAAAAAATTTAAAAATTAGCCAGGTATGGTGACTTGGGAGGCTGAAGTGGGAGGATTTCTTGAGCCCAGGAGACGGAGGTTGCAAGTGAGCTGAGATCACACCACTGTGCTCCAACCTGGGTAACAGAGCAAGACCTTGTCTCAAAAAAAATTTTTTTTAATTAAAAAAATACATATATAGTTAATAGCTTTACTGAAATAATTCACACACCATAAAAACCACCCATTTAAAATGTACAATTTGGTGGTTTTTAGTATATTCACACAGTTATACAAACACCACCACAATTCAATTTTAGAATCTGTATCACACCAGAAAGAAACTCCATACCCTCAAGCAGTCACCCCCTATTCCCCTACCCCCTCAGCCCAAGGCAGTACTAATCTATTTTCTCTCTATGGATTTGCCTCTTCTAGACATTTCATATACATCGAATTATATAATATGTGGTCTTTTGCGTATGGCTTCTTTCATTTAGCATAATGTTTTCAAGGTTCATCTGTATTGTAGCTTGTATCAGTACTTCATTCCTTTTCATTGCCAGATAATATTCCATCGTATGGCTATATATCACATTATGCTTATCATTCCTAAAGTGATAAACATTTGGGTTGTTTCCACTTTTTGGCTATTATGAATAATGTTACTGTGAACATTCATGTACATGTTTTCATTTCTCCTGGGTACATACCTAGGAGTAGAATTGCTAGGTCATATGATAATTCTATGTTAACTTTTTGAGGAATGCCCAGATCATTTTCCAAAGTGGCTATACCATTTTACATCCCTACCAATAAAATGTATGAGGTTCTAATTTCTCTATATCCTCACTAACTTTTTAATCTTTTTTTTTTAATCATAGCCATCCTAGTGGGTATAAAATGGCATCTCAGTGTGGTTTGATTTGAATTTCTCTGATGGCTGGTGATGGTGAGCACCTTTTCATGTGTTTACTGGCCATGTGTATATCTTCTTTAGAGAAATGTCTATTCAGACCCTTTTCCCATTTTATTTTTTTATTTTTGACACGGAGTCTTGCTGTGTCGCCCAGGCTAGAGTGCAGTGGCACAATCTTGGCTCACGGCAACCTCCACCTTCTGGGTTCAAGCAATTCTCCTGCCTCAGCCTCCTGAGTAGCTGGGATTATAGGTGTGTGCCACCGCGCCTGGCTAATTTCTGTATTTTTAGTAGAGACGGGGTTTCATTATGTTGGTCAGGCTGGTCTCGAACTCCTGACCTTGTGATCCACCCGCCTTGGCCTCCCGAAGTGCTGGGATTACAGGCATGAGCCACCATGCCCAGCCCATTTTGTTTTGAGACATGGTCTTACTCTGTCACCCAGGCTGGAGTGCAGTGACATGATCACAGCTCACTACAGCCTTGAATTCCTGGGCTCAAGTGTTCCTCCCACTTCTGCCTCCTGAGTAGCTGGGACTATAGGCACACACCACCACGCCGAGCTAATTTTTGTATTTTTTGTAGAGATAGGGTTTTGCCATATTGCTCAGACTGGTCTCGAACGATTGAGCTCGAGTAAGCCACCCACCTTGGCCTCCCAAAGTGTTGGGATTACAGGCATGAGCCACCGTGCCTAGACTGCCCATTTTTCAATAGGGTTATTTGTCTTGTTATTATTGAACTGTAAGGGGTCATTATGTAGTCTGCGTACAAGTCCCTTATCACATATATAATTTGAAAATATTTTCTCCCATTCTATGAGTTGTTTCACTTTCTTGCTAGTGTCTTTTGAAACACAAATTTTTTATTTTGATGATGTCCTATTTATGTAGTTGTTTTCTTGTTACCGATGCTTTAGTGTCATATCTAAGAAACCAGTGCCAAATCTGAAGTTGTTAAGAGTTATCCCTGTTTTCCTCCAAAAGGTTTATAGTTGTAGTTCTTACATTTAGGTTTTGCTCCATTTTGAGCTAATTTTTTAATATACTTGAGGTAGGAGTCCAGCTTCATTCTTTTGTTTGTGGATAACTAGTTGTTCCAGCACCATTTTTTGAAAAGTTTTTTTCTCTCCTCATTGACAGTTGTCAAAAAATCAGTTGACTGTAAATATATAAATATTTATTTCTGGACTCGCAATTCTGTTTCATTGATCTACATAAGCTATTCTTATGCCAGGACTACACTGTCTACACTTGGCTGTAGGATGCCAAGCAAAAATGATTTGGCATTCTTGGCAATAGTAGGTAAAAGCAAGAATGTTGCAGAAGCAATGAGTACTTAAATTAGGCTATAAAATTCATACAAATAAAGTCTGACATTTTAAAGTCACAGGGAATCATTTTCAGATCTTATTTTTGCATTTAAAATATCTTTTATTGAAATGTAATACACATATGTAAAAACCTGTGTATCAAAAGGATACATTCTAACACAAATTCATCAGCTGAACTTAGTTATATAACCAGCATCCAGATCAAGAAACAAAACATTGTCAGCAACACAGAAGACTCTCTTACATGCTCTTCCAGTCACCATAGCCTCCTTACCATCACCACCAAGTGTGTTCAATATTATTTTATCTAATAGTTTGAAACATTTTCACACCTGGCTTTTTAAAGTGTTAGTTATACAAAATTAACTGATTCTAGTTTCAACTTTTCTGGGAAACATTTAAGGGACAAGAGCCAAAGGTAGGGTAATTTACAAACCAGGTGATCAGTCCTGAATAATTGAGCCTTGGTGATTTGCATTTTGTTCTTTAAACACACTTTGGGTTAAACACTTCATGTAGACTTTCAAACTGAGCTCAGTATGGAAAGAAATAACTTGGTAGGAAATTAAACCTTTCTTTTTTGAGGCTAAAAGAAAGAAAATGGTATTTTTAAAGAATAAAACTATGTAATAAAATTCTGACTACTTTTACATCATATTTATTTACTAGATTATGATGTGTTCCATGTATGGCATATGCAAAGTGAAGAATATAGACCTTAAATTCAAAATCATTGTAACAGCATACAAGGATCTTCCTCATGCTGTTCAGGAGGTAGGTAATTTTCCATAGTAAGTTTTTTTGATAAATCCATATCCATAACATAACATAGGTAATTTTATTCATTAATGAGATCATATATTCTGTCTGACCTTATTATGTAAATTTCCAGATAAAAACTTCTATATTATTTATTTGTAACTTAAATAGAATTGGAAAGATAAGGGTAATTATGAAATTACCCATATTCATAGTTTTTTATAAAGTTAATAATATTTTATCCCTGTAATAAGCAGGTATTTGTAATAAACTTGACATGAGTCATAGAACATTAGATATTCTTTGAAGTCATTTTTATTACTTTATAGGAAAATCCAGTATAAATGCAGACTTGCAAATAAATAATACAAATGTTCAGTATAAACACATTTTGTGTTTCCGGTTTACCTTCCCTTTAGAGAAATAGTAGTAGTAAAATATACTTGGTATGACACATTTCATATTGTTCTGTGAAAAGTGAGTTGTGGGATATTTTTCCCATTTATTATTGGAGTTTTCAAAAGTAATACAAACCCAGTCATTTTTGTTTGTATGTTTGAAGTTATTTTCTAAATTCAATCATTTTAATTGTATATATCAGAGGCATCTGATATAACCTCTGTGTTTTTACCTAAAATTTGAGTGAAATCTAACTATCACTAAAATATAGTGCTTTTACTAAATGTCTACTTCTTGCAGTTGAGTAATGCATACTGAAACCCTTACAGATTGGGGGGATACCGGGAGGTACAGGCCAGAGAATGTAGTCCAAATATTGATGGATAATATTATTGGTTTTTGCTCAGCTCTGGCCCTTTGATTCCCATCATGCTTTCCATTCTACCAGCCTATCTACTCCTCTCTTCTTGGATGGCCAGCTATTCCATCTGCTGCTGCCTGGCTATTTCTCTCAATCATTCTGTGACATTTCACTTCTAGAAGAGCAGCTATAATCCAAGCCTAAGAAGTAATTTTATTTATTATTTTTTCCTTTATAATATGTGCTTCTTACCAGTCAAAAAGTATTATAAACTATTAGAAAAGAAAATCTACAGGTAGAAATTTTTAAATTCGTTTAACAAGTAAATTTTACTTTTTTTTTTTTTTTTTTTTTTTTTTTTTACTGTTCTTCCTCAGACATTCAAACGTGTTTTGATCAAAGAAGAGGAGTATGATTCTATTATAGTATTCTATAACTCGGTCTTCATGCAGAGACTGAAAACAAATATTTTGCAGTATGCTTCCACCAGGGTAGGTCGAAACTATCCTTTGATTGGAAAAATCTACTGTAATGGGTCCACCAAAACATTAAATAACTAATCTACTTTTTTGTTTTTGCTCCAGCCCCCTACCTTGTCACCAATACCTCACATTCCTCGAAGCCCTTATAAGTTTCCTAGTTCACCCTTACGGATTCCTGGAGGGAACATCTATATTTCACCCCTGAAGAGTCCATATAAAATTTCAGAAGGTCTGCCAACACCAACAAAAATGACTCCAAGATCAAGGTGTGTGTTTTCTCTTTAGGGAAGTAGTAAAGAATGAGGGGGATTATTTTGATCCAAGAATAAAAAATATAAAGCATTTTTCATTTCAAATAAGCTAGACTCTTGAAACTCTATTTGCTTATTTAAGTAAACATAATAAGAATATGGGGGCGGGGTGAAGAAAATCGATTTACTTGGATGGGTTTACAGATTTAGTTATCAGCTTTCCTGACTGTTAGGGTATCTTCTTTTGAGAACGATTTGAGAACCACTTTGGTTATATGTTTCAAAACACTTTCATATTTTTGTAAATAGCCAATCTGCTAAACAAAGCAGCTTACTTTAGGTTGAGTACTTTTAGTTTGTAGTTTATTGGATGTCCTGTAAATTTTGCTTCCTGTGGATTTTTGCTTGTTATATTAAATGTAGATTACTGTCAATTAAGTCTTTAGAGGTCCATCCCTAATCCTGCTGGTGGCCTCTTTACCACCTCACCTTGGGCAGGTCTCTATCTCTACTTCACAAGGGTGCTGTGGATCAGGGAAATGATGAGTATGAAGCTGTTTTAAATTCTCAGATGAAAGGTTGTATGCAACTACAAATCATTATATTATCTTCCACATCCAACCACAAGTGCTCTCTGGCTTTGAAGTGCTTCAATTGCCTAATTATATGTTATCATGGGCTATTTGAAACTGACTTTATTTGTGTAAAGTAGGAGGCAGATTAGCTGGTATAGTTAATGTGGTCTCATCTCAGAAATTATCAGCCTGTATGGCTGTAGCTAATGGGCAAGAAAAGGGGGCATATATTGGCCTTTCAGAAAATATTTGCGTGGTATATTTAATTATTTAAGTAGTACATACTCATTATAAAAATTTCAGACTCTACAGAAAAATATGAAGTAAGAAATAATTGGCAATATGATACAAATGCTCTCATGTGTCTCTGTATCATCCTTTATTTATTTGATGTTCTTGTAGTTGGATATCTGTGTACTGATATCTACTACTTGTTCTAAGCTGCTAAGATGCCACATCATGTCTATTTAAGAAAATTTACATTGTTCCATGCCAGTATATGAAAATGTACACTTAGGTAGTTTTTTTAATAGTGATAATTAGTCCATATTATGGTGATAATGATGGCTACTTGCTGATCCTTAGTGAAATAAATTCTGTGTTGGTATTCTTCAGCAAAAACATCACATTCTGAACATCCTAACTAATAAATCATTGACCAGGCATTAGGAGAGCATCTTATCACTCTATCCAGTATATTTAGGTATTCTGGTTAATCAAATATTATATGTAGAATGATGGCCACTTATCAAGGAATTGGAGGACAAAAAATCTCTATATTCACTAGTTCCATGTTCATGTTTTCAAATCTTTGTTGAGTCATGTCAGGCTAATGATGTTCTTCAGCTTTATTATCAAGAACATAAATTATATGGTTCAAATAAAGACAGACTAATAAAGATTTCTGACTCTATATATGATATATGATAAATAGCCTTTACTGTATCAATATAGATGCTAATTGGAATTCTGATTATTACTTAATATTCCAAGTTTTTTCCAAATATAACTTGAATTTTAAATGAGAAAATATGAAAGAAATTTGATAACTTACCCATTGATTTATGAAGAACCAAGTAGGGGTAAACTTGAAACTTTCCTTTTCCCTCCCTAAACATGGGCAATGGCAGAATATGTTCTTGCAGACCTATAGCTCTTGCTTTAAAACTAAGAGACTAGGTGAGTATATGATTAAACGGGCACTGTTAGAATAATTCCCAAGTGAATATAGTTTGTCAGTGGTTCTAGGGTAGAGGTAACCTTTAATTTGGTATTCCTAATAGTTCAGAGTGATGTATCTATGCTCATCTCTGCAAAATTGTGTATGGTTTTTTATTACTAATTGGTATTTCATCTTAACTTGACAGAATCTTAGTATCAATTGGTGAATCATTTGGGGTGAGTATTTTCTTTCTATGAAATATAATAGCATGCATTGTAAGTATAAAAGAAATTAAAGCTTTCTATAATGTGAATTTCCAAATGCAATTATTCAAACACCTCATCCAGGCATATTGCATAGAATTTTATGAAATATATATATCTCAGATTTAATTTCAAATCAAGTTTAATCTCAAATCATACTCCTAATTGGTGAACTTCAAAACTTTTCTAAATATCCATTTGAGATTATATAATACATATATACATTTGTGTATATACATACATATATACGTGAGCTGTTTTTGCTCACAACACTTCTATCACCAAATGTGTGAGATTTTTTCTCACACAAATCTATTCTTCAACTCTCTGGTGTTCCACAATTCAATTCAATTCTGACACTAATTACCCAGAGTCAGCATCAGACTCCACAGGTTCAAGGGCTCAGTCCCACAAAAATGGTCTCACTGCAGACACCAGTCACAAGTGTCAGGTCCCCAGGCTACACCACACTTCCGTCTGACTTGAATACAAAGTTGGGGGGTTCCGATAGTGCCTCTTCCTTACAGGTTTGATCCATTGCCAGAAATACTCACAAAACTCTGGAAAATATTTTACTTACTATTATCAGTTCATCATAAAAGATACAAATGAACAGCCAGATGAAGAAGTATTATATAGGGTGAGGTCCAGAAGAGTCCCTAGCACAGGGGCTTCTGTCCCTGGGGAGTTGGGGTGCACCACCTTCCTAGCACTTAGACATGTTTACCAACTCCAAAGGTCTCCCAACCTTATTGTTGAGGGGTTTTTATGGGGGTTTCATTATATAGGCATAATTGATTAACTCAATCTCCTACCCCCTCCCCTCCCTGGATAGAGGGTGGGGCTGAAACTTCCAAGCTTCTACTCAAGACTTGGTCTTTCTGGCAACCAGCTTCCATCCAAAATTAGCTAGGTACCCACCAAGTATCACCTCATTAGAACAAAAGATGGTCCCATCACCCTTATCACTCAGGAAATTCGAAGGGTTTTAGGAGCTCTGTTCCAGGAACCGGGGACAAAGACCAAATATCTTTCGATGATACCATGTATGTATGTACATAACCTCACAGGAATGTTTATAAAACAGTTTTGAAATTCACTCATTATGAGTGTGATTTGAAATGAGATACTCCAAAATGTAAGCCCGATATCCAAATGTCACCAGCCTGTCCCTGCCTAGTGGTCTCCTTCCATACATATGCACTTTTTGCTTGTCCTTTCTCTCAGACTTCTAGGATATTCTTTTTCTGGTACACTGATTACAAATTGTTTACATGAGATCCTGCCTCAGTGAAAGTGGCAGAGCTTCATTCTAGGAGATCCAAGGGAAAGTTTTGCTTTGAAACATTTATTCTAGGCTGCAAATCCACAAGCCTAGTTGGCCTTCCATTAAAGTCACTAATTCAGCAGTCCCATATTCAGTATGCATTACTGTTAATATGTTGCACCATCTCCACTCCCCTGAGAGCGTATATTTTTAATTTTTTTATTTTTATTTTTAGAGACAGTGTCTCACTCTGTCACCGACTTATTGTAACCTCAAACTCCTCGGCCCAAGCAGTCCTCTCACCTTAGCCTCCCAAGTTGCCAGGACTATAGGCATGCACCACCATGTCCAGCTAATTTTAAAATTTTTTGTAGAGACAGGGTCTTGCTATGTTGGCCAGATTGGTATTGAACTCCTGGCTTCCACGATACCCTGTCTCAGCCTCCCAAAGAACTGGGATTACAGATGTGAGCCACTGCGCCTGACCAGAGAGCTTATATTCTTATAGGAATGGGAAGACTGCCTATGTTATGTATTGCTACATAATACATTACCCCCAAACTTAGTGACTTAAAACAAACGTTTATTATCTCCATTTCTGTGGGTCAATAATCTAGGCATGACTTAGCTGGGCCAGAGTTTCTCCAAAGTCTGTGATCAAAGTGTCAGCTGGGCCTGCAGCCATCTCAAGGCTCCACTAGAGGAGCATTCACTGGCAGGCTTATTCAAATGGCTGTTGGCTGATCCTCGATGGCTATTGGCCCCTCTATTGGTTTCTTGCCCTTGGGCCCCTCCATAGTGCTACTTGCTACTTACAACATGGCAGCTTGCTTTGCCCAGAGCAGGGACTCTGAAGGAGGCAGGGAAATAAAGAGCAAGAGAGAGGTCACAGTCTTATTGTAATCTAATTCTGGAAATGACAGCCCAATAATTTTGGCATATTATTTTGGTTAGAAGCAAGACAACAGTAGATCTAGCCCACGCACGAGGGAAGGAGGATCACACAAGGAGGTGAATACCAGGAGGTGGGGTCATTGGGAGCCATCTGAGAGGCTGCCCACCACACTGCCTCAAGTAACTAGGGAGAGGTAAAAGTTTGTATGCCAAATGACCAAATATTAAAATGTGTGCTACAAATAGTTCACGATGGGCTGCAGCTGTCAGGCTTTACAAAGGAGCTATGGGGCCTTATAAGGACAGTTGGAGCTGGCTAGGTATCACATAATGGTCTTCAAACATTTTTGCTTGCCATAACCTCTAAAATATTGGGAAAAAGTTTAATGTATTTCCATATCTTAAAGCTGATAATTTAAAATATTATACATTTAATAGCAGCATGGGATTTAGTTTCTGTTAAATTTGTATATGTGCTCCAAATAGATTTAACATCAAAACCTGTTTTGAATTTAATATTGGGAGAATTCGCTCATTTAATTTTTGGAAAATAAAGTATAATTGGCAAAACTAATCCTCACTGTTGAATCTATCAGTCAAATCAGATATAATTTCTATCAGAAAGTCTATGTGACTTGTCAACATAATACCCATAAAGTGAATAAAAAATTATTATTCATTGAACACATCATCTCTTATCAAATTCTTGTGACCTTCCTTCTGGTTGTATAATAGCCTAAAAAAAAAAATGACAAAAGAAAGTTTCCAGAAAGCTGTTCTGACTTGCCTACTTCTGAAAAGTAGTCCTGTATAGTGGGTTCTGAAAATGAGGAACCAGGACTTGCAGAGTAGGCAGTTGCTGGAGGAAGAATGTGAGCTGCATGGGAAAAGACAGGAGGATTTACAAAGAGTGGGTGTTTAATTGGGGATGGAATTAGGTAGTTATTCTGATTTTTAGATTTTTCATATCTTTTATTTGGCCCAATGAAGGAGAAAATTTAAATGAAGTTATTACCTCTGCCTGATTTTTGACACACCTCAAACTATAACTTGAGGTTGCTAACTACAAAACACTGGCATTTAATGATTTAAAGTAAAGAATTCTGTAATTTGTAGACTTCTGAGAAGTTCCAGAAAATAAATCAGATGGTATGTAACAGCGACCGAGTGCTCAAAAGAAGTGCTGAAGGAAGCAACCCTCCTAAACCGCTGAAAAAACTACGCTTTGATATTGAAGGATCAGATGAAGCAGATGGAAGGTAGGAACCACTTTTGAATGTTTTCCAGTACCTGAGATGGTCATCTGGGGAATCCAGAGTCTCAGCACTGCTCCTGGCTTATACCAATTTCTTTCATGCCAAGTTTATTTGGAAGTTGTGAGAATGGCTCAAAATAATAGATATGAGTGTAGTGCAAAGTTAAAAACACTTTACAAATTGCGTACCAACATTCAGTGAAGATATCTAATAAACCCTGATCTTTTTTACAAAGCTATTGATAAAATTTTGTTATTCTTAACATTAAATTTAAAAATGTTTACTCTTGAAAAATATTAACCACTGTGTTTTTTAAGAACCACTGAAAAAATACATAGCATCATAAATTTGTGACATTTATGTTTTAGATGGTTAGTTTTTAAGTTTTAAAATTAAAAGCTACTCACTAAAATAATAGCATAAAATAAGTCATCAAAAGCATCATAGTTACTGGAAATTTGAGTTTTCCATTTATAAATACACATGAAATGTTTTGCATTTTTTTAATCTGCAGTAAACATCTCCCAGGAGAGTCCAAATTTCAGCAGAAACTGGCAGAAATGAGTAAGTACTTATTTCACCTTGTGTAAATGAAAGAAACAATTGTTTACACTGCAAGAAGTCTTTCCATTATATAAAAGAATGTATAATTTCTTCAGTTGGCAGGTTTGTTTATGCATTTAAAATATAATTCAATCAAGGTTATATTATTTATCTACAAACATTTGTGGATTAAATGTATGATGCAAAGTGAAGGTCATTTTCACCCTTTCTATGCTCTTTCGTGCAGGAAGACTAAGAAGTGAAACATTGCTTGACCACATTCAACACAAATGGCTACAGTTAGAAAATACTTCAGCAGGACTACAAAGAGGAACTATTTAGGAGTGTTAGATATAGGGAAAGGTTTTATAAACCTAGCATACGTAAACATCATCACCCTTATTTAAGGAATAACCTTTGATTCTACCATTATTAAACTTTCCTTATTTGCAAATCTTAAAACAATTTCAAACAAAAGTTTCCATTACTGGAAATTAGAATTTTAATAAAGAACACTATGTCATTTTCCAAGTTATACAGAGTGATATCATGTTAGGGTAAGTGGAATTCTATTCAAAACTACTCTGAGACTAGAAAAAAAAATTAACCCAAGTATAGTAGATGGAAAGCATATTAGGAAAGAGATAAATGTTCACTAACTACTATTGGGTTGTCTTAGGTAGGTAGCTATGGTAGTGAGTGTAACATTTCCCGGTATCTGCTGCCAGATCCACTGATAGGAAAAGGAACTGGGATTTTGAAAGAAGACAAATATTCAAGAGATAGGTGTTAAAACTATCATTCCTAGGTCACAGGACACACTAATGAGAACAATACCAATTAAAATGAGAGGCTTTTTTTTAATACATCTTTGTAGATACTAACTTTGAAAATAAGATATTTAAAAGAATGCTTTTTTCTATGTTATTTTTAAAGTGTAATTAAAACTAAATAACTAAAACAAAATTTTCTAGTTATAAACGAATCTCTTTTTGGGTTTTATGTCAACTTACATATTCCTATTTTAACTTTTAAATAGTTGCATCTTTTCCCCTCAGTACATAAAAATAGACAAGAGGCTTATAACCAAAATCAGGCCTTGAAGACATATGGAAACATTTTGGAACCCACAAATATGCACTTAAAAAGGAGCTGAAAGCTGTAAAAACATGTATATTTTCTAGAGAAGAGTTCAGTTGCTATAGTTAGTACATTTCCCAGTGACACACTTAGCTATGATGGCGAGCTTCCTCTGCCAGGCCAAAGTTCAGGACCTTTGTGCATCTACAAAATTGTGACAAAGCAGGCAGAATTTTAACCCCTGAGGCTAAGGCATTTCTTTAGGATGCTCTTCAGCTTTTCTTAAAGAATTACATTTAGAAAAGATCATCATACAATGCTGGATTGCCCAGAATGGAAGGGCATTCCATTTTTCCAAATGTGCTTCTTTATAAAGAGCTCATGCCTACCTCTAAAATCAAGTTAAGAATTTTTAAGAAATTTAATAAGTATCCCGGCTTTGTCTATATTGTAATTCATAATATGCTTTTAACATGGCCATGCCCTGGGTAGGCATGATGGCTCATGTCTGTAATACCAGCACTATGGGAGGGCAAGGTGGGAGGATTGCTTGAGGCCAGGAGTTCAAGACCAGCCTGGGCAACATAGCAAGACCCCATCTTTACAAAAAAATCCAAAAATTAGCCATGCATGGTGGCATGTGCCTGTAGTCTCAGCTACTGGAGAGGCTGAGGTAAGAGAATTGCTTGAGCCCAGAAGGTCAAAGCTGTAGTGAGCCATGATCGTGCCACTGCACTCCAGCTTGGGCAACAGAGCAGGACGGTGTCTCAAAAAAAAAAAAAAAATCCATGCCCAGTTTAAATGAGCTATGATCTGATGTATTTGCAGTACCTGCAAGGCATCTGCAAACATAAGAGAAACTATAGCTTTGTAAAGAATACCACCACTCACTCTGGCAGATTCAGTCTGGGCCAGCCAAGTATTCTAGTCTGCTGAAGTATATGCCAAGCATCAACCACCTCATCTCTAGAATAGTGGCCTACAAAATGGGGCATACCTGAAGTATGCAAGATCATCTTTTGGGGTACATAAAATAGAAGTTCTATTTATCTCATTTTAATGTTTGCTTGGGGTATGTGTTTTATAATTTGTACATACATACATATTTTTGTGGTATAGGCTTGGAAAAAAATTTACTCACAGGGATATATGAGTTTTAAAGATTTGGAGACCACTGCTTTTTTGGGGGGGGGAGGGAATTTTTGGGTTTTTTTAAATTGATATATCATAGTTATACATATTTTAGGGGTACATGTGATGTTTTGATACGTGTACACAATGTATAATGATCAAATCAGGGTTATTGGGATACGTATCACCTCAAACATTTATCTTTTCTTTGCATTGGAAACATTACAATTCTAGCTATTTTGAAATATGCAATAAATTAACTATAACTCCCTACAGTACTGTCAAATACTAGAATGAAGACCACTGCTTTTGCAAGGTCCTGAGCGCCATCAATTTCACATGAGCATAATATATATGGCAGCCACTTGCCAACTTACCCAGTACCATCAATGCTGTTAACAGTTCTTCATCCTTTTTCCAGCTTCTACTCGAACACGAATGCAAAAGCAGAAAATGAATGATAGCATGGATACCTCAAACAAGGAAGAGAAATGAGGAACTCAGGACCTTGGTGGACACTGTACACCTCTGGATTCATCGTCTCTCACAGATGTGACTGTATAACTTTCCCAGGTTCTGTTTATGGCCACATTTAATATCTTCAGCTCTTTTTGTGGATATAAAATGTGCAGATGCAATTTTTTGGGTGATTCCTAAGCCACTTGAAATGTTAGTCATTGTTATTTATACAAGATTGAAAATCTTGTGTAAATCCTGCCATTTAAAAGTTGTAGCAGATTGTTTCCTCTTCCAAAGTAAAATTGCTGTGCTTTATGGATAGTAAGAATGGCCCTAGAGTGGGAATAACCCATGCCTGTCTGACTACTTTGCCTTCTTTTGTAGCATATAGGTGATGTTTGCTCTTGTTTTTATTAATTTATATGTATATTTTTTTAATTTAACATGAACACCCTTAGGAAATGTGTCCTATCTATCTTCCAAATGCAATTTGATTGACTGCCCATTCACCCAAATTGTCCTGAACTCTTCTGCAAAAATGGATATTGTTAGAAATTAGAAAAAAATTACTAATTTTACACATTAGATTTTATTTTACTATTGGAATCTGATATACTGTGTGCTTGTTTTATAAAGTTTTGCTTTTAATTAAATAAAAGCTGGAAGCAAAGTATAACCATATGATACTATCATACTACTGAAACAGATTTCATACCTCAGAACTTAAAAGAACTTACTGATTACTTTCTTCATCCAACTTATGTTTTTAAATGAGGATTATTGATAGTACTCTTGGTTTTTATACCATTCAGATCACTGAATTTATAAAGTACCCATCTAGTACTTGAAAAAGTAAAGTGTTCTGCCAGATCTTAGGTATAGAGGACCCTAACACAGTATATCCCAAGTGCACTTTCTAATGTTTCTGGGTCCTGAAGAATTAAGATACAAATTAATTTTACTCCATAAACAGACTGTTAACTATAGGAGCCTTAATTTTTTTTTTCATAGAGATTTGTCTAATTGCATCTCAAAATTATTCTGCCCTCAATTTGGGAAGGTTTGTGTTTTCTCTGGAATGGTACATGTCTTCCATGTATCTTTTGAACTGGCAATTGTCTATTTATCTTTTATTTTTTTAAGTCAGTATGGTCTAACACTGGCATGTTCAAAGCCACATTATTTCTAGTCCAAAATTACAAGTAATCAAGGGTCATTATGGGTTAGGCATTAATGTTTCTATCTGATTTTGTGCAAAAGCTTCAAATTAAAACAGCTGCATTAGAAAAAGAGGCGCTTCTCCCCTCCCCTACACCTAAAGGTGTATTTAAACTATCTTGTGTGATTAACTTATTTAGAGATGCTGTAACTTAAAATAGGGGATATTTAAGGTAGCTTCAGCTAGTTTCTAGGAAAATCACTTTGTCTAACTCAGAATTATTTTTAAAAAGAAATCTGGTCTTGTTAGAAAACAAAATTTTATTTTGTGCTGAATTAAGTTTCAAACTTACTATTTTGACAGTTATTTTGATAACAACGACACTAGAAAATTTGACTCAATTTCATCATTATTTCTGCATGAATATCATACAAATCCGTTAGTTTTTAGGTCAAGGGCTTACTATTTCTGGGTCTTTTGCTACTAAGTTCACATTAGAATTAGTGCCAGAATTTTAGGAACTTCAGAGATCGTGTATTGAGATTTCTTAAATAATGCTTCAGATATTATTGCTTTATTGCTTTTTTGTATTGGTTAAAACTGTACATTTAAAATTGCTATGTTACTATTTTCTACAATTAATAGTTTGTCTATTTTAAAATAAATTAGTTGTTAAGAGTCTTAATGGTCTGATGTTGTGTTCTTTGTATTAAGTACACTAATGTTCTCTTCTCTGTCTAGGAGAAGATAGATAGAAGATAACTCTCCCAGTATCTCATCCATTCCTAGCCTTTAAGGGGCTCTATATGCTAGAGATTCCCAAATTTATTTCTTCAGCCCTGATCTTTTCACAGAGGTCAAGGCTCTTACAGCCAACAGAACTCTTGATTCCTACTCCCCTCTACCCAATGTCTCAAAATATAAACTAAAATCAAATAAATAAAAATCTTCTTTTTTTTTCTACCCTGGTCTTTCTCCATTTTATTAAACACTTATCAAGTCAAAAACTTAGGAGCTATCTATTAATTCTTGTCTGGGCTACTGCTAAAGACTTCTAACTAGTCTCCCTGTTCCCTTTCTTTCTTTACTGTCAAACTCCATAAAGAACAAAAATGATTGTTTAAAAATATAAATTGATTCACATTGCTCTCTACTTGAAGTACTTAACAGGAATTATAAAGCCCCTACTGACTTCCCATCCTCATCTTGTAGAATTTTCTCCTTGTCACTATGCTTTAGCCACACTGAACCTTTTTCTTTAAAATGCCAAGCCTATTCTTACCTTAGGCTTTTATATTTCTTCTTCCTTCTGCCTGGAATGCTCTTTTCCCACAATTTTGCATAGCCAGTTCCTTTCTGTCTTTCAGAACTCAGCTCAGAGGGCTTCCTTGACCACCAAGCTAAAATCATCACTTTGTATTGTATCATTCTCCTTCAAAAGTGTAACAGCATCCATCTATCACTATTTCCCACCATCTGAAATTGCCTTTCTTGTTACCTGTCTCCCCATCCCTAGCCACTCCCCACCCCAGATTGTACCATCAGCCTATCTATTCTTATTTACCACTTTTAGGTCTAGCACCTAGAAAGTCCATCTGTAGAAGAAGAAACAGAATATATGTTTTCCATATTTTTCCAAGTATGTGAAAACAAACAACACCCTCTTCCTCTTTTAAAATGCCATGTACTAGTATCTACCATATTCCAGGCACAGTTCTAAATGCTAGAGCTATAACAATGAATAAATAAAACTAAAATCCCCATCCTTGCAGAACTGACTTTCTAGTTTTAGGCAAAGAGAGCAAATGAATGAATAAATGAGGAATACATGGTATGTGAGATTGTATTAAAGACTGAGGAGAAAAACAAAGCAAAGAGGAGGGCAAGGAAGGCTGGTAGGGAAAGGAGTTTTAAAATTTAAAAGAGAGTGATCAGGGAAAGACTTGAGTGATATTTGGGCAAAGATCTGAAGGAGACAAGAGAGTGAGCCAGACACAAACAGGAGTCAAACATTCCACAGAGAGAGGTAGGAGTATGTCTGGTGTGTTTGAAGAACAATTAGGAGGTCATAGCAAAATGGGCAGCAAGTATCTCTCTTCATCTAATGCAAAATATAAAAGGCCTTTATGTATATTACAAGTCTATAATCCTTTATCTGTAGTTCCAAAATTGAGAAAGCTTTAAAATCCAAGTGAGTCTGTGTGTTTTGTGCCAAAACTCATATGGCATCAAAACCATATGTAAACTGGCACAGAGCTATTTATAATCTTTATAATTGGAATATTCTCATTTCACTGCAGAAATATTAATATGTTTGATTGGGAGCTAACCCAGACCCACCTTAGGTGTTGTGTATTATTTGGCATATGTACCATATTATCATCCTAAACTCCCCCAAAATTATGAAACCCATCTGGCACCAAGGGTTTCAGACAAGGGACTATCTTAAATTTATATGATTTCTCAAAAACACGGCAGATGAAATTCTTTCCTTCTGGAACAGCGACACGTTTGTTCCTGAAGGAAGAAAGGCAAAGTGCGCAGAGCAGGAAAAGCAGCCAGCATATCTCAATAGGCTGTATTTATATTGGGCGGAGATCTTAAATGAAATGCAGTCTCTTAGGTCACATCAAAATCAAGCAGCCTAAATGACACTAAAAAATGTTGTCTGCATGGGAGAGAATTGTTCACTTCTAGAGATGAATTTAGTATTCCAATGAATAAATACTCACTATAATAAAAGGGGCAAATTCAAATTCATATATTATTTACTTTTTTTTTTTTTTTGAGATGGAGTCTCACTCTTGTTGCCCAGGCTGGAGTGCAATGGCACGATCTTGGCTCACTGCAACCTCTACCTCCGGGGCTCAAGCAATTATCCTGCCTCAGCCTCCCCAGTAGCTGGGATTGCAGGAGCGCACCACCACGCCGGCTACTTTTTGTATTTTCAGTAGAGATGGGGTTTCGTCATGTTGACCAGGCTGGTCTCGAACTCCTGACTGCAGGTGATCTGCCCACTTTGGCCTCCCAAATTGCTGGGATTACAGGTGTGAACCACTGCACCTGGCCTATTTACTTTTTCATTGCAGCTTTCTAAAGGTACAAATGGCCAGGAGGAAACTAGTTATACTAGTTCTATTATCATCTGGATGATTTCATAGAAACTTGCTTTTAGAAGTATATTTTTGTTCCTCATTTTAGGGCCAATATAGTACACACAGCATAGGTAAAGTTTCAGTAGAATTTTCCTTTGGACTAAATAGATATTTTACAGGACAACTCAAACCTTACCTCCAGAAATATTAAATTTCCACCATAGGTGTAGCTTCTTAAATAGAAATATATTATGGTAGCACTGTATAATATCTACGTGAGATTCAAACAAGCTCTTTTAATACACAGTAAGCATAGTCATCCATTCTCAATACTTTTTTTGTGTGTCCATTTTCTTGGGACTATATATATTAGTATTGACATATGACAATTGTCATATTAAACAATGACAATATCAAAGGTTAAATTTACTACACAGACCAACCTCAGTTACTTCCTAAATACAAAATGTTATTTTTAACTGAATTTACTGAGAAAATTGTTAAGCTTTGTATTTCTATGTGTTTTGACAAAGATTGAATTAAAAATAACAGTAAGATTTGATTTTTTCCTTTCTCTTCACAATTCTCCCAACTCTGTTGATGTAATAAAGGGGTGTTGCATAATGAGATAGTTAAGATTATATAGTTTGTAGTTGCATCTTTTCATTATTCCTGGTTAAGAATCCAGCCTCTAAATAAAACTCTCCATGTTAAGGTCCAGAATGACTGGCAATTTACATGAACTATAACCTGAAGAACATACTTAACATTCTTAACCTTTGTTTTTTAAAATGAATTCAATGGCATCTTCACAAACCTCTATCAGCAGATGAGGGCACTTCTTCATTCCTATAAAATCTTAACCTTTCTCTGTGTAAATTAGTGGACAATTATTTTAGAAGCACTAAAACATTGACTTCCTCGTGTGAGCAAGAGAGGAAACAAAACTTTTGGGAAAATCTAAGATAAACGTGCAAAAAAAAGGATCCATTAATTTCTAATGTAGTGTCCTTATGAAAAGGTACCTTTTCTCTCACATATCACTAAGGTTCTTCAAACACTCATCTGTCAGAAGGAAATTTTAAAAAGGAAATCTTTTTCCTTCCCATAGGAGTGTCAATGGCAAGCCTATCCTCAAAGACCAGAAAGAAAGCATGTTTTTTCAGACAGATGTACCCACACCCAGGACTCATCTGTCATCTCTCAGATCTAAAACTAGCTCTTCTTTGTTGTTTGGCGTCAGAAGTTTTAAGGGCTAAACCACTAATTCTCATCCTTGGCTGAACATCAAATTACTTGTGGAGCTTTTAAAATGTACTGAATTTGGGCAGGGCGTGGTGGCTCATGGCTGTAATCCCAGCACTCTGAGATGCCAAGGTGGGTG